>NC_090831.1:104644700-104947731 GCF_028021215.1 Eschrichtius robustus | reverse complement strand
TGCCTCCTTTTCATTCTTCATGTCCTTATCCCTTGCTATTCTTCAACAGACAACAGAAGCCACTCCATTTTTAGCAGCAAGGAATCTCACACGATAGATCAGTGCTTACAGTTTTTTGGGAAGGCTTGGGAAGAGCTCCAGATTGGACCTTCAAGGGTGAACCCAAGAACACCACCCCAGAACTGGTCCATCAGCACTGCCTCATCAGGAAGTGGGGGAATCAGGAAACCACTGTCCCAACTTCTGGCTTCAGGTTGTACTGCTGTCACCATGCCACAAGCAAGGCATGGGAGATGGGCTTGTCCAAAACACACCAGGGGATACCGGCAGCCCACTTATAATGATCACTATCGTCTGGCAGACTCACTTCTTAGGTTGTCACAGAGGGGTCCAGATTCCCTACCCTAGCCTCCTTGGTTACTCTGTTTGCTTCTGTCATCTCCAATGTCTGGGATTAAGTGGACTATAAGCCATTTTCTACCGCTGGTGGTATTTCCAAGACTAAACAGAAGCATTTCTCACAAAACCTGACCATTTGTACTCAATTCTAGATCTTGTAATAAGAAAAATCAAAAGCAAGACTATAGTCTAAGGTTTTCCAATACCGTTTTAAACAGGCTACTCAGAAGTCACTGGGAGAGTTTACTAGAAACACAGATTTATTTTTTTAATTCCTTCCTGGAAATAATGAAGTCCTTGGTGAAGCTCAAGAATCTGTTCCTTATAAAAACCACCAGTGCCTCTGGTACATGGTTAGATTTGAGAACCAGTAGACTAGAAGTATCTTGAGGTCCCTTCCATATTTTGTATGAGAATTCATAAGTACCTTTAACATATATAAGCAATGGTATTAACTAAGATAAGAGCTATAAATGGGCCTGCAGTGTGAACTGCCAGGTCCACTGTGCTCCTACGGCTCTGCATTGCATGTGGTTGCAATTCAGGGCAGCCCAACCCAACACTCTGAGGCTGCAGCTGGGAGCAACTGTGACTAAACTGATTCCCATAATAGCTGACTCATTTCATTGCTTCCTGCTTCTCTTATTGTAGTTTAAAATGTTTGCCATGGAGAGCCTAGCGCACTGCCCAGTGCATTGCAAGTGCTTGGTAATTACTAGTTATATATACATGTTTATTAAAAGAAGGAAGGGAGGGAGGGAGGAAGGGATGGAGAGAGGGAGGAAGCAAGTAATGGGACAATGTGGGAAATATAGCATAGAAACAAATTTACTGTTCTTAGGTCAGGATGGAATTTTGACTTAGGAACATAAACACTTAAAGTCTCTGGAGAAGAAGACAACATTATTTTCTCCACTGTCTTATGGCTATCAAAAAATTAAATTTTGTTGCACTGATTTTTAGGCATCTGAGAGCTTAGGTAGCTGCTTTTTTTGGCTGAACATAACTTAAAAATAAATAATAGAGATTTTTATTTCATCAAATGTTGTGAGAATGGCCTTGGGCTGGGTGCACTCAACTGAGCCTGGAGTTCTAGAGGCCCCTTTACCACCCTTATCAAATTATGTAATTTATTTCTCTCAACTTTTTAAACTCTAAAATGTAGATTATGATAACTTTTTAATTATAGGATTCTTAAGAGAATCAATTGAGCTAATGAATGAGAACATGGTAAGAAATATTTAAAAGTGAGATCTAAAAAAGATTACTTGACATTCTTGCAGAAATAGGTTTTCTTAAAAATCAATCATTAATTGCTAGAATGTAGAGGTATGAGGTATTTGATTCTGATACAGTCTTCAGCTTTATTTTCTTTGAATTGAATTCTTGGATTCCTGATTTCCTTTAAGTCCAACATGATTTCTTTCAAACACTGCACATGAAACGTCTTTTTATGTTCATTAATGGTCCCAATATTGTGCAATTACAGTTGTTCTGTCTGCTCTATACCAACCTCCCACATACTAAATCAATGTGTAAAGTCAAGTGGGTGATTAAAAGGACCCTATGAACTATCTGAACAGTGTGTGCATTGGTTCTGATGTTCTTCTCTTTCATTGTGGACCCAACACCAGTTCAGTTAATGTCCTCTATCCCCTTATGCAGCGATGCTTAGTTACCCTGAACAGATGTCACAGTGCCTGGAAAAAAAATCAGTTTTTCAATAGACGCAGATCTTATTTCTCTGAGGAGTACTTTCCATCACTCTCCTTTGAGCCAATATTTATCATTGCCCTGAAACATATGCATTGCAGCTAGAAGGATACAACCATCTCAGGCAAGCAAGCCCCCAGAGGGCTTAGGGCACTTCTGGGGCACACTGGCTCTTTATCTGGAGCCTGGAAATGATTTTTTGACACACATCGAAGGGAGAACCTCATCAGACACTGAAAATGTCACCCTGGAGTCTGCAAAAACCTTCCGACTGCTTCAGATGCAGAAACATAAAAGTCAAATTCAAAATGTAGTAGAAAAATGAAAGGAAATAGGAAAAGGGTGATTAAAAAGAAATGTATGAATTGCTTTTCTAGTTAGCCGTCTTTACAAAGTCATAGGGGGTGTGTTTTGTCCATTGAAGTCCAGAGTCCTTGGGCATCTAATGAAAATATCATGAATTTTCCAATTGCTTTCCATTTTAAAATTTTGAAAGCAAGGGGATTGACATTTAGCATCAATCCAGCAGATACAAAACAGCACGACAGAGCTCTTATAAGCTTATTTTTATTGAATTTGATCCTCATAAAAGCAACACAGTTACACTTGAGGGACAGTATGGAAAATGGCTTTGCCCTGAATTTTGATAGCATTGTTGAATCTTTAAATCTACTATCATTTCGGTCATTGTATCATTAGTCTTTTCCTCTGAAGTCCTTTGATGGCAATCATGTTTTACAGATGAACCCATTAATTCACTGGAACTTAAGTGATTAGGTCTGCTTGGCAGTCAGGTGCAGGGATAAGGTTAGATAAAAGCCCCTCAGGTTCAGGTGATTGCTAAGCCTTGAGGGCAGCAGCCAGACCTTCAGAAATCATCCACCAGCTTCTCCCACCACATTTAAAAGAAAGTTTATTTCCCTTTACAGAAAAAGTGCTTCTGAAGATTTTAAGGATCAGGTTGCTGGAAATATATGCTTTTCTCCTCAGAAGCTATGATTATAATTTAGGGAGAATTCCTTGAAGTAAATATAAATGTATTCCAATCTGTGCAATACACACGTAATTAATAATTTGGTAAATATTTATTTGACTTGCTGATGTTCCAGGCACCATGGTAGGCTCCACTGGGGTCACAAAGATATGTAGCCCATAGAATCTGACCCCATTGATCAATTAATTCATTTCTTCATTGTTTTGTCCAGTGATTTATGATAGTCAATAACTGTTTGATAAATTAAAGAAAAGATAGCTTATCAGGTAAGGCTGGATGTTGTAGGAAGCATCAGACGGATAAAGTGTTAACAGGCAGATAAGTCTGGATCATTCCAGGTATAGAAAAATAACATGACACTTTTCCTTCCCAAATAGATCCCAGAGCTGGAAAAGCATTACTAAACATATACTTACATTTAGTGAGTAGCACATACCCTGATATGCCTGGAGTGTTTTGTGACATGGATGCAACTGAAAAATAATATTAATATAAGTTAAATACTGATAAAATAATAGAAAAGATAAGCATCCCTTTTGTTAATTTTCCTGCAAATTTATGTTTATTTGTTTAGTTTTTCTTCAACGGGGGAAAATAGAGCAATTTATTATATCTCAATCTTTGTAACAAACTCCTCTAAATAAAATTACAACAAAGAGCAAGCCACTACATATACTTTAAAAATTCCCCTTCCATTTACCGTAGGAGAAAAACACTCTTAAGATTAATTGTGAGGGTTCCACCAGAGTATTGCCTAATTAAAGATGACCAGAGAAGCACCAGCCTTGGAGACTCCTTTAATTTGACAGCCTGGATACTTAGCATGTTTGAGAAGTAGTTCTGCAATCCATTCCATTAGTATCAACCTCTGGAACTTAGCTCAAACAATGGTAGTGCACAAAGGAATAACTTGCTTCTCCGAATAACAGACATTTACTGCATTTGCTTGCATTGTTTTTCACCTTTTTAGTAGATATTTTATTACTAAAATAAAAGAACTGTTTTATGGAAAAATTGCTCTAAGGTGCAGACTGTGGTGAACTTGGGGATCCATCCATTGCAGCCTTGAGTATAATTTTCACCTGAAGGTTGGGTAAGAGCGTTTTTGAAACAATGTGAGCAGCACTTAAGCACTGCTTCTATTATTTTCATCAAACAGTTTTTAATGCTTCTTTGTTCTTCCGTTGTTGAAGCTTCACATTAGTAACTGCTGATTGATGCTCAAAAGAGAGGGGGATTATGGGAGATAAGTATGGCATACTAATTCCTCTAAATTTGGGGATGGGAAAAAATGCAGAAAGATGTGAGGAAATGTTATAAACATTACAAAAGATAAAAAGAATGACCTGCAGAGGGATGATATGCTGATGTGTTATCCAGACAATAAAAGCTCTTTCCTTCACTGTCAGTTCCTAAGTGGAAACTCCCTTAGTTCTGAAGACCTTTACTAACTTACCTACATCAGTCCCCATCTTCCTCTCCTTCCCTCCAGCCCCATCTCTCCCTGTGCTTCTCTGCCTTCCTGCTCCCAAAGCCCTCCCTCCATCGCCAGCCCTTTTTAACCTCAGAAAGCAGAAATGTTCAAGTTTCTTCCCTCATAAAAGAAGAGTAAAAAGAAATAACACCTCCCTTGTGTTAAACAACTAGGTGGGAGGAATTCTTTTCAATGTATACATATGTCAAATTATTACAATGTGCACTTTAAATATCTTACAATTTTATTTTTTAATTATACCTCAATAAAGCTGTGGGGAAACCCACAAAACACACCTTCTGTAAACCTCCTGCCCAGCTGAGGACTATCCGATCTCTCTCAATCACAGCTTCCTTTAAGGAGCCAGGGCGTCCGGGTGTGGCCACTGCATCCTGTACCAGGATAGGTATTCCTGATTTTTCTTTTCCTCCAAGGTGGCTCCATGTGGTGGCATGCCATTGGTACTGATGCTGCCTTTATTTAATATTTTGATATTTTGTTCATGAATTTCTGCCTTAATTTTGGTTTAAATTTTTTTTCATTAATGTAGTATTTATTCTGATTACTGAGTTTTTTTGCCCCTTAATATTTGCATCCAATTGAGTGCCTCACTCACCTCACCCTAGTCGTGGCCCTGTGTTTCCACTAGGACATTTGGTCGGTAACTCAGGATAGTTGTATCTACCTTGAGTCAGGTCTCCTCTCACACTGCTGCTCTCCGTTTCTGTGAATGTCATCACGTTTTACCTGGTTGCCAAAGCCAGAAATCTAGGGCATCCTGGACCTGCCTTCACTCTTTCCCTTATCCCCATCTCCTTAACCATGTAATCAACAATCATATTTTGCCTCCTTAGCTCTTTAATATCTTTCTTCAGAGTAAGATAAGACCCTCATAATTTCTTTCCTGAATTGCTATAATCGTCCTCTATTCGTTTTGTATCGGTATGTCCCCCCATCCTTCCCCAGTTACATGGCTGCAGCCAGAGAAATCGTTCTAAAATGCAAATCTGATCATTCCCCTTGACTACTTAAAATCCTTCAGTACCTCTCCACAGCCTAGGATAGAATCCAGAATCCTTAGCAAGACATATAAGAACCTTAATCATTTGGTTCTATTGAACCCTTCATTTCCATCTTCTGCCACTAACCAATTAAGACCTTTGCTGGAGTACTTGCAGGGCCGTAAGTGGGCTATTTCCTCACAGCTTTGAGCCTTCTAGTGTGCTATTCCATCTGCCTGAAATTCTCTTCCTTTAAAATTCAGTTCGTAGGTCACCTTTTCCAGGAAGTCTTCCAGCTGTTTACAGTCTGAGCTAGGCATCCATTCCGTCTGCTCCCTGTCATTTAGTGCTTGCCTCTCATAGCTTTTATACTACTTCCTAGACAGTCTGCTCACCATGCCGTGAGCTCCTTGGGGGCAGGGACTATATCTTTTAACCCTTTGTCTCTAGTGCATGATATAGTTCTTGGCACAAAGTGGGTACTGCCCAAATTATAGAAGATATCACTCTGGCGGTCATTTTTCTTTTCTTATTTTATTTATAACATAAACAACATTTCCTTTAAAAATATTTTCATATATTACTAACCTTGTATTGGGGTAGTTCATGATGTGTTGTATTGGCCTAGAATTTGTTATTCTTGAATATAGACACCTCAATCCCTCCCCTCCCTACCCTACCCTACATGCTCCTGGAAAAGTTACCCCATCCGGATAATCCTAGTAGGAACAGAGATCCTTAAAAATCATGACTTTTTCTGGGTGGGAGGGAGGGGACGCTGTCCTGCAGATGCTGGACCTGCTGGCACCATGGGTGCAGCTGCCCTGCTGCACCTGTGACATTGGGGCAGAGAGGGAACGGCTATTTCTACACTCAGTGCTCAGAACAGTGAGCACTAAGAATGGTTTATAGCAGGACATTGCAAAACAAACAAACAAACAAAAATCATGACTTTACATAGGAGATCCATGAGGCAAGACCAGGGGTGCAGGCAGAAGCTAGAGTTCAGCATCAGACAGGACCATACAAATTCTGTTTCTCATTCTTGAGCTTAGACCTCCAGATACAAGACTTTATCAAAGCAAGAGACCATTGTTGGCCAGCTTAAATGCCTCTGGCTTTGGAGCTGGACAGAAATTGCATGCACATCTAGTCCGGTCAAGGAACCTAGAGGGGCAAACATATCTCAAGGGTCTGATTGACCCAGATTAATACAATTGAATAGCAAATGTGTGACAGAATCATTAAATCTAACTAGGTTTGCCTAAGCAGAATCCAGATGAGACACAAAGATCTAAAAATAAAATAGTATATTTCAACACTCAAGAGCTTTCTTGATCACTTTAAGGCATGCTAAGAATTTTCCATAGATATGACAGTTACGAGGCAATTAATGGAATACTTTGCAAATCAATTGCAGAAAAAGGAGAAAAAAATGAGTAAGAAACAGCTAAAGTAAAAAATGAAACTGCTATAAATATAGATAATAGCTTCCATTAAAAGTGTCTTCCAACATTGGAAAGTTTAATCACAGTTACACGCAAATCATTGGTTACACTCTATTTCACAGCTATCCAGCTTGGGAAAATCTATGCACCATTAAACATGATAGGTTCAATGTTTTTTATAATATCTGGTCAGCAGTGGAAAATTTTGTTAGCTGATTTTATTAACAAGTTTCAGTTTCATTTAATTTTAACAATAACAATTAAAAAGCAAGTACAATTTTTTTTAAAATCCGTAGACAACCTTTAAGATAAGATTAGACTGGCCTATGAAGAAGTAGATCCTGGAATATAGTAGAATTGAATTTCTGGAAAAAAATAATGCGTTTTCCTATTTGAAAAAGACAAGTTTAACTTTTACCTCAAGCCGTACACCAATATAATCACAGTGAGATCAGATCAGGGTCTTATGTGTAGTAGCCAACCATAAATCAATTATTTAAAAAATGTAGACAATGCATATCTAATCTGTAGAAGAGGAGGAACTTTTCTAAACTTAAAGGAACTGAGGGAAAAAAATCACATAGGGAAATAATAGATTTAACTAAATAAAAGGCTTAAACACTATGAACAAAGTTAAGGAGAAATAGCGGGGAGAAATATTTGCTTCAAATATAAAAGAAAACATTAATATATTGAATATTTATAATGCTTATACAAATTCCTCACAACCTCCCTCAAAATCCTAAAATATCAATCAACAAAGAACATATTCAAACAATTCACACAAGAAACTGCACTTGACTATTTATGAAAACGATTAAGCTTTAGAAATGATCGATTAAACATAACTTGAGACATCATTTTTCACCTATTGAATTAGAAAATATATGCAGGAGAAATATTTTGGGTTGATGAGAGGGCAAAGAGACGAGAGTGCTCTTTTATATGGCTGGCAAAGGATTAAATAGGTTATAAAGTAAAGAAAACTTCCTGGAAAATAACTTGCCAGTTATTCTTTTCTTACACTTTGGTTCAGAAATACCTCTTCCAAGAGTTTTACACTAACAATCTGAAGTAAAAAGTATTTGTGCGTGAAGATTTTTGTTAAGGCTTTTACTGTTAGAAAAAATACACAAATGGCAGTAAAATGGAATATAATATAGGCATTAATATTACAGTAGTTTAATGAAAAGAGAACATCCTTTTAAGTATAAAATGCAAATCCTATACATGGTGTGATGGATAGGACTTACATATACCAAAAGACTGAAAGAAGAATGCTGGTCTGTTAAAATGAGTGTGTATGGTTGGTAGCTTTATTATTAATTACTATTGTTTTCTGGTATTTTTCTCTATCTCCTTGATTTTCCAAAAGGGGCATTTATTATTTTCAAAATCAGGAAAATTAACATTGCTAATAAAAGGATTTGGTTGAAAATGGATCACAAGGGAATAATGTTAATATAACACTTCCTATTATTTACCAACCTTCAATAAATTAGCAGATTCTTTGTACCCATGTTGACAATTTGGTTTCCTGTCTTGTCACTTGTTATTCCAGTCAGTGACTACTGTGATCTTTAGGGGAGATACCATATCTAATTAACATTAGTGAAGTTTAAGGCAATTATTAAGTTATTTACTTCTCCAGCCAACTGTTCCCTGTTGAGGGCTTGGGTAGTGGAGCAAGGGGAGGGCAACACCATTCTTTGTGGTAATTTCATGAGGGGTAGATAAATAAACCAATCATTAGGCTATGAAAAGAATTTGCCCATAAAGTATGACCTACTAATTTTCTGATCTTGCATCTGTTTTACAAGGTTGATATTTGGAAGGCGATTATTTTACTTTTGTGGGATTTGACATTTGTTAGGAATCAACTCCTGAAAGAATAATGCAGTTAAAATAACCTTAACTAAATTCAGAGTTAGTAAGGAACTCTTCCATGGTAGGGAAGAGAAAAATTGCAACTTTTGTTTTTGTTGTTGTTGTTAGGACAGTGTAAACTCCTATATTCTGCAGTTAGGAGAAGCTATGGATGTAGTTTTTGAGATTCTGAAATATTCTCAATTTATTGCTCAGGGCCACAGTATTTTCCCATTATGTGCTGCTGGAAGAGTTCACCCTTCCCAGGATGGTATATTGAACACACCTTCCAAGTGGAGAGTTATACTGTGTCCTGAAGACAGACAGCTCCCTTCCCAACACTTTTAACACAGGTCACCCAATGTTGCCAGCAAGTACATAGAGAGTGGCCTTAGCAGTCACTATCCTTGGTGGGTGACAACTAGAGGCCTTTGGGACTCAACGATGAGGCATTTCCTCACCATTCTGTTTACCTCTTACTCTACAGCAAGTCTGTGTATCTGTCATTACTACAGAGTTTGACACAATTATAGCAAAACTTCAAAGATTGCAGTGTGAAAATTTAAATGCTGGTTCTCAGGGGTGTCTTCTGACTTTAAAGATACAGAGAGTGTTAGTTAGGCCTTCCACTCCTCTGTCAAGGCCCTCCTCCTCCCAGGGAAAGCCTGACTCCCTCTTGTGATTAGGCAACATGGTCTTTTCCATCCCCGCCTTTCACTTGTGGCCCTATCTCCTCCCAGCCTGTTTCTCCCTCCCTCAGAGTACCAGGGCTCTTGTCTTCTCTCCGTCCTACCCCACAACTGCCATGGAGAAAAAGCTTCCTACATTCCTTTACCCTCAGATCCAAATATTAGTTCATTTATAGTAAGATTTCCATCATTCTTGGTTCCATTTGCATTTAAAAGGCCCCAAGGGTCTGAGCAGTCTACAGGATTAAATTCTGATTGAGTAGAATTCCTTGAGTTGTCTGGAGAGTCCTGTGGGGATTGGTGCCCCTTCCTATCCAGCTGGCTCTGTTCTTGAACAAGGACGCATGATGAAATTGATCAGCTCCACTCTTAGTCTCCTGCTCTCATGCTCACCTTCTCCCTTCCCAGTTTCATCTCTACAGGTACACAGGCTGCATCTCAGTGGGCCCAAGTGGGATTTCATTTCTCCAATATTGTCAATAACTGAAGTTTTGGTCCTTCTGGCCAGCGCTAGTAGCAGTAGCAATAAATTCAGAAGCAGCTCCAACACAAGAATTTGTCTTTGCTTTGACTGCTTTATTTACACGATTAGAGCTTATCTTTTATAGTTTCCTCTGGCCAGCTTCTTTATAATAACCTGCTTTATAGAGAACCTCCCACCTCACAGTTCCCTGTCCATGTCATCTTATACAGAGGAAAACAGACCCCCCCAAATGATATTCAGTCAGTCCAACAACGGCAATAGATACATATATCCTCTCAGAGTTCAGTCATATAGCAAGAGTTCTACGCCTGATAATTCAGAGACTTCTCATATATTTGGTATATACATAAATTGTATGTATATATACAAACACAAAGAAGTACTGAGTTATTATTACAAGTGAAAATAAAATCTACAATTGTTAGTGGGATAAATTTGCAGAGGTAGATCTACTTCTGGCCAGTCCCTTCCTTTTTGTAAATGTCCTTTCCAGCCACACTACCCCCAATCACACCCCACACACACTCTATTGTCATTCGCTATTTCATTATCTTGAGAGTGATTTTGTTGAGGCCAGAACCATGACTTATCATTCAGTTGGGAAACTGAGGCTCTTTGGTTTTATTCTACCCATAAGTAAATTTTCTTCTGTTAGTCATCTAAAATAGACCCTGTGCTAAGTATCTTAAACACATTATCTTGTTCCATCATCACAATAACTCATTACTGTAGTTGGTATAGTTCCTATTTTACAGGTAAGGATATCAAAACTAAGGATGGTTGTTACCTGTCTCAGGTCACTATTGTGCAGCAGGGCTCAAGGAGGATTCTATAGAATCACATGGTCAAGGAATAGGCTTTATTGGAGAATCTTACAAGCCGATGTCAGTAAGAGAAGAACATGCTCCTGAAGACTCAACATCCCACAGAGTGGTGGAAAAGGAGCAGCCCTATGCTGGATGCAGAGTGGGCTTATGTTCTAGTGGAAGAACATTGCCCTAACTGCTCTCTCTTCTTATGAGGCCAGGGTATGAGCCTCTTGTCAAGATAGTGCAAATATATTGTTTTGGATGACAGGCAATCTGCATTTAGTTGTCAGCAATGCGAGAAAACCAGCTGCTCCAAATCTGGGCACCCTGGAACCCAGGGTGAAGTTGTAGCCCCTCTTCTGAGAACACTGTGGCCCTATCCCTTGGGAAAAGTGAGGGCTCCAGCTCTAGCTATTTTATTGTTCAGGTGATTGAAAGAGCATTTAGGGTTACTTTTTGAAAATTCTGCTTCATACCCCAGTCACACAGGTTGTAAGTGTGTGTGTATTAGACGAATGCAGAATTTAAACCCAGATCTCTGTGACTCCAAAGTCACTTTCATTGCCATCCAGCTCAGCTCTACTCCACCACAGGACAACCACACATCTGCCCTTAAATCTTTTTTTAAAACCACAGGGAATATTTATTTTAAGTGAAAATATCCTTCTAAATCTTAGAGACTCCTTTTACCTTTTCTCAATGATACCTAGGGTTCTATTGATCACTGAATAGATGATGAATAGACCTTTCTTGGGAAAGTTTCTTCATCCAAGAGTACTGCTCTCTCTTGCATTTATAGGGCAAGAGAGGAATCATAGTATTCGTTTGCCTTGAGACTCCCATTCTACCACCATCACTAGAAAATTACTCTTCTTTAAAAGTCCATGCAGTCCTTATATATTAATGCCACTCTCCCCCAATTCTTGTTGGCATCATTTATTCCCATTTTAAATATTTATTTTTCTTGATAACTTCAATTGCTAAACATATAACTTCTCCCATTATCTCCTCATTAGTTTTTAAATTAATCTAAGCATCATATTGCGACGAGTTTCTTAATCCTAATAAATTTTCCTTCCAACCCTGTTCAGCTACACATTGGCATGGGTATAGTTAGGACCTCTGTATTATCTGGTGTGTTTTTTACGGTTCTCCAGGGAAACAGTACCAGTAGTATATGTAGAGAGAGGTTTATTTTAAGGAATTGGCTCACATGATTTCAAGGGCTGGCAGGTCCAAAATCTGTAGGGCAGGCCAGTGAGCAGAGACCTGGCAGGCTGAAAAGGGTTGAAGTTATAGTCTGGAGTCCAAAGCCAGACTGGAGACAGAATTCCTTTCTTCTCTGGGGAATCTCAGTGTTTCCTCCTAAGGCTTTTTACTGATTGGATAAGACCTGCCCACATCATGAAGCATAATCTGCTTTACTCAAAGTCTACTGATTTATACATTAATCACAACTAAAAATTACCTCACAACAACATCTAGACCAGTGTTTGATCAAACAGCTAGACCCCATCCCATAGGCTGTTCAAGTTGACACAGAAAATTTAATATCTCATTTGGTATGGTTCTGCCTTTGAGATTATTAATGACACTCTCTTGATTGATTTTCTTCCTGCTTCAGGGGCCACTCTTCAACTTTCTTGTCTCATTGTTCCTTTTTTTTTTTTGGATAGCTCCTCTAAATATGGCTACCAAGATTTGATCCTTTGCTTTTCTATTACTCATTCTTTCTTCACGATCCCATATACTCCCAAAGTATCAGTATCATCTGTGACCCTTAGATTGTGTTCTCTTTCGCTTTGTTCTCACTTCCTTCTACTCATGAGAGCCCCTTTAATTTTCTGGAAAATATGAATGTATATTTTCAAGATTTACCTTCATATGACATTTTTAGAGTTCCCACTCCTCATAGGTTTAATTGGCAATTCTTCCTTTGTACTCTAACGGTACTCTGAATATATGTCTATCAGAGAACCTGCCACAAAGACTTTAATATATGTCTCCTATTGGATTTAGTGCAGAGAGTTAAAAGGCAAGCTACAGAATGGGACGGGACATTTACAATATACATAACAATCAAAGTGCTTGTATATATTCTGGAATACCTATTAAGAAAAAAAGTCCTACAAAGCAATGAGAAAAAGGCAGACAACCCAATAGGAAAAAAACCACAAAACAACCACGTAATTTGAATATATACTTCACAAATAAAAAAAGTTAAAATGATTTTAAATTCCATTAATAATCTAGGAAATTCAAGCTAAAACCACAATAAGGTAGTGATATCTACCTTACTACCTTATCTACCTTTTGAGAATGGCTAAATTTGAACAAACTGAGACTATCAAGTATTGGTAAGGATGTAAAGCTATAAGGAGTATCATATACTGCTGGCAGGAGTGTAACTGGCTCAACCACTCTGTAAACCAAATAGGCATTTTCTGTTGTGTTTGAAGACATTCATACTGGCCAATCTACCAGTTCCATTCTTAGTTATATGCTCAATGGAAATACACAACCATTTGTAGCAGGACATATATAAAACAATGTTTATAACCATAATGTGCATAACAGCCAAACCAGAAATAACCCAAATGTTCATCAATGCTAGCATAAATACACAAATGATAGTGTCTCTATATAGTGAAATACTATTCAGCAATGAAAACAAATGAATTACACATAACCATAACAGTGACGGTAATTCTCATAAGCAAAATCAAAAGTAGCCAGGTAGACAAACGGATTCCGTTATATAAAGTTCAAATAGGGAAATAAAAATGTTTGATTTTATTTACATAAAGTTCAAAAAAAACCAGGCAAAACTAAACTAACGGGTTTAAAAATGCACATCATGCACATTTAGGTGGAAATGATAAGAAGTAAATCAAGGAAAATATTGTCAAAGTGGTTACCTTTAGACAAGAGGATAGATTCGTGATTGGGAGAAGGTACAGAAGGGTCAATGATGGTACACGGGGTGGGGAGCAGTTGTCTGAAACTGCCAACAGTGCTCTATCTCCTGACCCATGTGGTGATTACACAGTAATAATTCATTGAAGTCTATGATAAGGCTTTGTTCAGTTTTCTGTATGTGTATTATATTTTATAGTGAAAATCTCTCTATATATAGATATATAAAGATGAAAACAGGTAGAAGTGAGCTACTGGAATTATAGGGTGATAGGCACCCTGATGGAGACGAGGCAAGCCAATGATTTCTGGCTTGTTTGTCACATACTTTTGGGCTGAAGGAATTAGTACCACATTAGTCCAGATGTCATGTATTGTTTTCCACTGAGCTCACAGTAGAGAAAGGCAGTCAAGGGTGACAGGAAAGTGCTGAGCTTTTAGACTTCAACAACCTGTGACTAACACAGTCAGGCTAACAAGAATACACAGAACACAAGGTGCATGGGCTCCCAATTCTCAAATGAGTAGAAAGAAAAAACCAAACAGGCTTTCCCAGACATTCCTTATCCACATAATCCTGAGAATCTGCAATATTGGTCACATTTTACCATGAATCCATCCCTCTTGTCATGGATCTGTGTCCATATTCTGGAAAGCAGCAGAACCTCTCCAGGTCAGACTCTTCAGACGCTGCCCCCGCACAGGACACTTAGTGGTTTTTGATGCCCTGGATGGAGTTGTGGTGCAGTTAAAGTCTGACAGGCCTACAGACAGGGGGACCACCAAGCCACCTTCTCCTGATAACTTCAGTGTGTTGCTTGAGGATGCCTCTGACCCAGGTGCAGAGCTCTGCCCCTCTCCCTAAACCTCATCTATCAAAGTGAGGAGGAGGAGGATATTTTCTTCCATAGCGTCATGTCAGAAAGAAACAAGTCATAGCAAAAATCACGGGGAACCAAGAGTGGTAATACACAAAACAGGCCATTTCTCCAAGCTGAGCCCATGTGCCAGGAGGGACTCCAGCATCGGCCACCGTCTGCTGACACTACATCCACCCTCCCTCCAAGAATCAGGTGCTAAGTCCATAATCTCAGCCTAGATCATCCACTCCATTATGGTGGGTGTGCTCAAAAGGACTCCCTTTCTTTTTTCTCTCTGATCCTCTCTTTATCTTCTTTCCCTCCATCACTGCCCCACTCCCATCCCTTCTCCTTCCTTCCCTTCTGCTCACCTTTCCTTCATCCACATATATTTACGTGCCAGGCACTGTGCTAGGCAATGTAGAACACAGTAGCAAAAGAATTCAACACGTTCCTTCTTTCACGAAGGTCACAATTTCCTGACTCCTGGCCTTAGTGTGGATTATCTAACAACCTCAGAAATGTTTTAATAACTATCTCACAGAAAAGGGAATGCAGTCCAAATTTATTTTCTTCCAGGGGGACTTTAATCTGCTATTAACTCATAATTCATAGTAAAAGGAGCAATGGAAGAGAAGGACCCGCCCAATCACCTAAAGACCATAAGTCTTTCCAACAAAGGCGACTAATGTCTAGGCCCTTGCCTGGGCCAAAATACCTTGTTTGTGTAACATCTATCATATGTAACATATTTAAATACTTGGCTTAATTAAGACAGGAACATTGACTTTTTAAAAGTAAATACAACACATACTTGACATTTGATAAGTTCTACAGATGAACAGTTAAGTAGAGATATGAGTGGAGGGAGAGAAGTATCAATAGAAAAGGGAGAAAAAGACACCTGAAAGAAGAGAAGAGAAAGGCTTACTATGTTCTGAAATATTTTCACACTTTACATTGAGAGCTGAAGATTGTGATTACCTTATCTCTGACCTTTGAAAGTCTAATTGTTTAACAGAAGCTTCAGCGCTCCAGCCGCTCTCATCTCAAACAGAGACTTCACTGGGGATGAGTTAACCACAGCACCAAACAGGGTCCAATAGGAGATAAGGCGGCAGCACAGACCAGACCAATGTTGACCTAAGGCTGGTTGAATTTAAATTAGGACCTTGCCTGGGTGTTTTTCAATCCCACAATAACCCAGTTGTGTTGGAGTGGAGAGTCGGATAAAACTGTGAATTAAGCAAACATGGAAATCCAATCTCTCCCCTGGGCAGGAGTCCCTGCTTTTCTTTTCACCATTCTTCTCACCACTGTGGTCTGATCCTTCAGTATATCCTAGGGCAGGGATCACACTCTTTTTCAGTAAAGGGCCAGATATCCCAGCCTTTCAGGCTAGACAGTTTTCCTTGCAACTACTCAGCTTTTTCATTGCAGCCCTGAAGCAGCCAGAGACAATATGTAAATGAATGGGCGAGGCTGTGTTGCAACGAAATGTCGTTTACTCCAACCATGGCAGGCAAGAGGAGTGTGGACCATACTTTGCTGACCCCTGTCCTAGTGACTAAGACTGACAGCCTTGAGCCCCCTTAAAGCTGTCGTTTATGAGATTTATAAGCTTCACCAAGTCTCAACCTCTCTCGGCGGCTGTTTGCTCATCTGCTAATTGGGGATAGTAATGCCTGCCTTACAGTAGCGAGAGAATTAAATCAAATCATTTATAAAAACTGTCCAAACACTGTGCCTGATTCATATTAAGTCTTCAGTAACGGGAAGGTGTCTTTAATAGTCACTCACTAATTCATTTGTCCCTCATTCATTCCATGAGTTGACATTTAGTGAGTGCCTATCATGAGTTACATATTTGGTAAGGTTGGGATACCAGAATAATGTCTATCCCTGATCTAAGGACTCACATAGTATAGGAGGGAAAATGAACATATGAATAAGCATTTATAGTGTAAGATCAGTGCTAAGGAAGATACCATAATTCAAAAATGCTCTGAAAACTAGGAAGGGTGCATCTAGTTTAGTTGTGAAGCTTCCTGGCTTTGAATGATGCTCTTTTCACTTAGAGCAGTTGCAAATTTATCTCTCTGTATTGGGTTTGGAATAGCTCATAAAATCCAAGTAGAACATATTCATAAAGTGGGGGGAAATGGAGGATTACCCATGAGAATTGACTAAAAATAATGAATGCAGGGAATAAAGGAGAAAGGGAAAAAATAATCTCCAAGGTTAAAAAAATGTGTCTTTGTGGAATACCTGCCTGGATACTAAACCATTTTTGATTAGAAATATGGATTTGGGGAAAGGTCATCTTTCAAGCTAATGAGCCCCTGAACTTACCATCTGAGAGGGATCTTCCTGTATCTGCCTCTAAGAATATGTATCTAGCAATTGAAAGTAAAACACAGGTCAGCATGATGCCTGGAAATCTGGGTTCTTGGGAAAGAGACAAGGTCCCTGCTCCATCATAAGTGATTGGTTCAGGAGGAAACTCCTGAAATCTCCAAATCTTTGAATCCCAGCCAAGCTTTTCTTTTCCTCGATAAGGAATAGGTGCTCAGATAAAATGTATTCACAGTACTCTCCGTCCCGTTTGTAATCTCACGTGAACATGTCACTGTGAGGGGTGCACCTGTAGCTGTGCAGTCATCGGGAGAGCAGCTCTGGTGGGCTCAGCTCCCGTGATGGGCAGATGACTGCAAGTGCGGAGCAACTTTCAGGGGCTGTGGACGTAGATGATGGACCGCTGTCTTAAGGGGGCAAAGCTGGTGGAGAAGACAAGCCTGCTGCCACAGAGCAGTAGAGATCAACTTTGGTTAAGTAATGAAATATCTGATGGGGAACCCTAAGATAACGGTGTGGGCGTGTTGTCAGGGGCTGGTTGGTCTGCACAAGGATGTGCTGAAGATGAGACATAATCAACATAGGGGTTAAGAAGTCAAAACACTGGCTGCCTAACCTTTTGTCTTCTCTACCTGCTCACTGTTCCTTCAAATATTTCTAAAGTACGTATGTATTAGTTCCAGAATCACTTCTCAATGAATTCTAAAGATAAGTGAGTTTTTTTCTTGTCCCAACCAACCATAGAAGCGAAAGAGGCAAAATATTGTACTGTAACTCAGACGCATGCATGTGTGTGTTTGTGTGTGTGTGTGTCTGTGTGAGGGTTTGTAGGAATTACTAAGGGTAAATTGATACCATAAAGAGGAACAAACATTGCAGGTGTCAGATGTCTGTGCTCTTTTGAAAAGCACTGAGGGTGTTGCTCATTACCATGAACGGTACCTGAATATTAACAAAAAGTTAGAAGTAACAAATATTTACAGAATTGCTTATCCCCTTGCATCTTCCTAAGCAAAGCACACTGCTAATGATGTTAGTTGGCAGTACACCAGGGCAGATAGACAATGATAAAATGGGTTATATTAGTGGCAAATAGGTTACTGACAAGAGTTCTAAATCTAAAACACCCCTTCCTTAATTAACTTATTAAATAGATTGTATTGTAAGGCACAGAAGAGCAAGACCTCACTATCAGAAAGAAATAACTGGAAAAATATACGTACAAATATTTAATGTATGTATATTTATTGCATTTCCTCAATTCTATTATGATTTATTACAAAATAAATTTGATTACGAATCATTTTTTTCTGGACCTAATAGGTATTAAAGATACATAACAGCTAAAAAGCAAGTTCTAGTTATTTGGAAACTTCAGTATGTGGCAATGTATTTCTTTCTTTTTATTTTTTTTTTTATTTATTTTTGGCTGTGTTGGGTCTTCGTTTCTGTGCGAGGGCTTTCTCTAGTTGCAGCGAGCGGGGGCCACTCTTCATCGCGGTGCGCGGGCCTCTCGCTATCGCGGCCTCTCTTGTTGCGGAGCACAGGCTCCAGACGCGCAGGCTCAGTAGTTGTGGCTCACGGGCCTAGTTGCTCCACTGCATGTGGGATCTTCCCAGACCAGGGCTCGAACCCGTGTCCCCTGCATTGGCAGGCAGATTCTCAACCACTGCGCCACCAGGGAAGCCCGGCAATGTGTTTCTTGATCAAGGAAATGTGTGTTATATACATATTGTCGGCACTCTCATTGAAGTATGAGCAGACTGGCCAGGCAAGACTAGAGGTGAGCTTATAAACTAAGTAGACAGTCTTCTACTGACAATCTCACTGTCAATGGGCAATAAATAACCACCAGTAGGGAACTTGCCAGTGCATAGAAGAGGATGTGCCACTCATGCTATAAAAAACTTTGGTTCCAGTTCCAGTTGTGCCTCTTACTGGCTATGTGACCTGAGGCAAGCCTTCTATACAGTAAGTTCCATCTTTAATTAGACCCTCTGGGAGAAATAGCCACTGGATGTATAGACGGGATTTTATCACCCTATTTTGTACTCTTTCAGCATCTCCTACTTCTCGCTTATAGCAATTATTACAATTATAATTCAGTTATTTGTATAATTATATATTAATTATACAATCTAGTGTGGATCTCATTCATCACTCTCTCCAGCTTCTACCTCAGTGCCTGGCATATGGTTGATACTCCCATTATATTTATTGAGCAAAGAAAATTATTTCACTCTCTAGGCACTAGTGTTTCCATTAGCAAGATGAGAACATTATACTAAAAGATCTCGGCAGAGCCCTTTTCACCCTAAAATCCTTTGATTAATTTTATTTTAATGTGTCCTCATTTAAAATTTTCTATCAGAGGAAATTCTAGGTTTTAATGATAAATTATTTGTTCATGCATCCAAAAATAATAGTAGGGAAAGATTTCCTCTAATATGCACATTATATATGGTAATTTTAGAGGTATAAAAATTAGCTATTGAACTAATTTTTAAAAAAGGACTAGCAGAGTGTTCTCCATTCGACTATAAGCCCCTTTAGGGGAGGGATCATGCTTGACTCATCTTTTCAATTCTAGTTTCTAGCATAGACCCTGGCACGCAATCTCTATTGAATTAGTAAGGGAGGTTGAGTGAATAAAGTAGTAGGAAAATAGAAAGAAACAACCAATGTAATGGAGAGCTTTGTAGGCAGAAGTCTCAGGAATTTGAAGGAAAAACGGGACTAGATAAACGTACTCGGGTGGGAAGCATTAATGAGAATGATTTACAGAGTATCAGACACAGACATTTCTGAATTTAAAATCAGTTTTCAAATTGTTAGTTACAATCGTATTTTTTATCATCTGCATTTAAGACAGTGGAGGAGACCTAGTGCTTGATGGGAGGCCTCCCCACCCCCACCGTGAGTCAATTTTGAAAAACTCTTTCTATTCCTGAAATTGAGATACTAGATGCAACCATAGCCAGGACCTGAGTATCAGTCAAAAAGAAGGCAGCAGATGCACACTGAAGAGGCATAAAGTTTTCCAGATGCCTGAGTACCTCTTAATGGAAGATCACATACAAAATAATTGTTGATGGGTTTTTTTTTTTTCTTTTTTCGGGTTGTGTTTTTTGATAGAGTACTTCTAAGGAATGCTCTCAGTTTATCAGAAAGAGGAGACCCACTGCTTTAAAAGTGCCTTAAGAAGCTCAAATAAAGATATTTCCTTTGCACTATATTATTATTTTTCCTCCCCTTGCCTGGAGAATCTTTCAGAATCAACACATTTTTCCTCCCAACTTCACACAAATGTAGCACTCAATGGCTCTTTAGGGATGAAAAGCTGGATTTACTCAAGAATTTTAATAGGACCAAAGATACTTCAATATCAGATTCCTCCATGATATTATTTGATTATTTTCCTTGAAATCGGGACACCAGTCTATATCTATTTATCAACTATTAACATGTAAAAGATACTACTTAAATATAAAAAACAAATAGGAAGAGCAGAAGTCAATATCTTTTTTTAGATCTATGTAGCTCCTATGCCCAGAAGCAGTTTTCAAAGAGAAATGATCAAATCACAATGTTAAATATGAAAACTTAGTGTTGTGCATGTTTGGGTTTCATCAGTGTTGCTGCTTCAAACCAATGACACCCACTAATACCTTTATCAAGGAAAAAATAAATCAGTGAGTCACTTAACTGGTTTAATTTTAATCATCCCTAAATTTCCCAGGCTTATCCTTCCAGGGCGTCCCACTTCCCACATTCATGTCATGACACCCATAGAAAGTGATGACATTTACATGGCTCCCTGGGACAAAAAGAAGAGGCTGTTTGAGCCTGAGGGGATTGGCCTGGAAGTTCCTTTCCTCTTCTTGTGCCAGGGCATGGACCTGAACGCTTGACCCACATCCATCCATGCATTTACAGCACATCAGTGACTTTAGATCTCTGGCTAGCGATGTGACCAGAACTCCGATTCATTTATTTTTTTCTTTTTCCGTTATTTGTCCTGACCCAGGTTTTGCACTCAGGTATGTACTAACCTAATGACAATTGCTAGATGACTTTCATCTATGTAATTTGGGTAAATGTTAAGCGGCTGTTCTCTTTGCCATGGTAACTTGCTCAGAACAAATGATGTTTCCCCCTGTCTGGGGGACATGTGACACTCTCGAGCTTGTCAGTTGCACCTCTCTCCTTTATTGTACTTATTATATTAAATTCTAGTTATTTTTTATTTTTATATTGTGAGTTCTTGGGCGCCAGCAACTACATCTCATTATTTCCTCAGTATCTAACAGTGCACAGCACCTGGTAGATTTCCTAGAAATCTACATTTGATTCACTCAACAGTCTGACTGAACATAACTGATATGAAGCTGGCACCACTGAGATGCTTTGAATATAGATACAAACTTATAGTTACAAATCTGGGGACATAAGCACCCACTGCAGGAAGACAATGTACTTCCTTATTTAAATGAGAAAGAATCCCAAAGAGATCACAGAAAATGCTGTCACCTGCATTTAAGGATTATGACTAGGGAAAAACACACTGCCTTTTATATCCCTTAGTCATTATGACACAGACAACTATAAATCCCTCTGTTGCTATTGATATTTGGGGTTTATCAAATCTCTGGTAAGCAGTACAGTAGAGCTGGAATATGCATTTTGTTGAGTCTGAAGCATGAGTAGGAGAAGGAAGTAAATGGGAAGAGGCCGGCAAGTCGAAAGATGGAATAAGAATCAGAAGAGACTGAACTGTAGTGTGTGAGTTAGGTAGAAATGATGTTCAACCCGAGTGCAGTTTATAATGCACTGAACCAGTTAATAGACTTGAGGACAAAGGTCTATATTGATACATTTAAGTTCTTTATTCACTGTGCAGTATCAGGGAAGAAAGCTAATAGAATGCCAACTAAGATTAGGGGAAATATTAATAATATGTTACACTTCTCCAGAGCAGCTCATAAAACCAAAGACACTCTGAGTTGCAAAGTACCTTAGAGGTCATGCAGTCTACTTTTCCAGCTAATGTCTCTTTAAACTTTTATGTTTAAGACACACTTCTGAACATTAGAAATTGGACGGTTTGAAGCACTCAAGGTAACATCTACCATGACAAATTTGACAAGCATGAGCTTGCCCTTTGATAAGAAAAAAAAAAAAAAATAGCCACCCCTGCTGTGTGTTAACAGCTCACACGGGCCCGCACTCCTCTTTATAAATACGATGGGAGGATGCGGGGCCATGGGTTCTTTTCTTGCTGATCCTGTCTTTGTAAGTTTCCCCAGCAATGCCTACTCTTTGTGTGACATTGTAGAATGTGTCCCCTGTCCTGCTACATATCATGGCTACCTTGAAGAGACGTACCTTGCAAGACAGCCCTGTATATCCTGCAAGTTCATTATCTCCCCTTTGAGGTCTTTTCCTTAAACTGTCCACAAAGGGCATGAACTCTGCTTCCAACAGCAGGTATAGAGGGAGGCAGAAGTCTGACAGTCTACCCTTGTTGCTTCTCATGGCCACATGTTGCTCTTGGATGGGTCCTGACCTCTGCCACCGTGATGCCCTTGCTGGTCTGGATGCTGTCACAGCCCAGTGGCACATAGTGCTGTTTACCTGTTACCTATTATTTCTATTTTTATCATTATTATTTTAGTGATATTATATCATTAATACTGTTATATTAGGAATATATTTATATAATTATTATATCAATAATTATGATTGTTGTTGTTGTTATTTCCATTATTATTTGTTCACAGTCCTTCACCTCAATCCCTTGAGGTCTGATGTTTTTTGAAGTTCTTATTGGATTTTTATTTAAAAGGCAATATGGACATATTATGTAATATCCCCAGTGGGGCATAGGGCAGAATCTCATAATTAGGTACATTAATATTTTTGCAAATAACCATGTGAATACTCACACTAAGTTGGAGTAGATAAAGACAGCCTCTCTCTCCTTATTTCAGGTTAGGATTTGGCAACAACTGAGTTAAACGTATTTTGGTTTTCTACCTTTTTGGATTTTGGAACTGCAAATAAAGAGCTGAAATTTTGTGTTATTATTATTGCTATTGTATTTGTTACTCTTTTTAAAAATGACTGTTACAATTTACTATCCTGATTATTCTCTGCCTGGCTCCCAGTTTGCCACTATCTTGCTTAAGCTTGAGGTTCCTGGGTAGAACATGTTACCTTGGGTGTGATATGCTGGGCTCAGAGTAGAATTGATATATTACCCTCTTGATGTTGATATTAATGCTTTTGTGGCCAAGTCACTACACTATGATTTTCAGTCAACAAAACCTTTATTTCTTTTTCATATGTATTACTATATAATCTCAAGTCCTCTCTTGTTGTTTTTGTCAACTGGTTTTTGGAAAATAAATTTCTCCCTGTGAAATTGTTTCTCCCCATGAAATTTAATTTTTAAGTCTTGGCCCATTTTCTCAGTCTGATGAGATAATTTTGGATCCTGACTCCGACATCTCAGTATTTGATATTGCCATGCGTCAGATGTAACTTTGATTAGCATGTCTTAATCCAATTTGGTGAGAAAAATATTGAAGAGGACAGTGCCAAGAGCAGAGTTAATGTTGCTCATTAGTGAACATTAGTCAACATTATTTGGAATAGTCATTCAGCCAATTAAAATCCATCAAATTGTATGACAATTTGTATTTCTACCCTTGTCTATAAGAATATCAAAAAGATCTTTTCTGAGGTCTAGTTAAAAGCCACATTCCATCTGTCGACAGATATCCCATGGCAAGTACTAGAGTTGCCTGAAAAAAGAAGGAATGAAGGTGACTCTCACCTAGTTTAGTCTTTATAAAACCATGTTCCCTCTTAGTGGTTGCTCGTTCTCTCTCAAAGTCATCATGAAATCTGTATGGTAATCTGTCCCTCTGATTATCAAGTCTATATTCTTTGGTCAAGATATAATAACATATTCCTTCTTTCCACTTTTGAAAATCAGAACATACGCTCATCTCAACTTTCATGGCACCACTTCCATTCTCCATAGATTCTCAAAGATGACTGAAAACAATTCAATGTGAAATACCTTTCTGATATATGTTAAAGATGACCATATCATTTATCATCCAAGTAAAGCTATTTTTAAAAGAGAAGGGAGGTCCATTAATAAGTATGCCAGAAAGGCAGGCATAAACTGGGACTATCTTAGGCAAACCAGGATGTTCACCAGTAAGTGAACATGGCTGAGAGTCTTTGATTCATTCAGAATTAGAAAGCACCTGTTATGGTCTCCTCACCTGGCAAGCTTCATGCCGGCATTGGCCCTAACCATCTTTAATCAACAGTTGTCTTCCACTGCAGAAGAGAATAAATAGAGCAGCACCCCACTCTCTACCCCAGACATTCACTAATCATTCCCTCTGTGAGGAACAAAGACGTTTGCCTTTCTGGTCCTTCTGGATCTGAATGGCATGTAAAGAAAAAAGGAGGAGGAAGATGAGAAGGAGAATATATTTTCTGCCATATATATATATATTTTTTTCAAGTCAGCTTATTATGTGCTTTTGCATTTCCGACTCTGTATTTTACAAATATTCTCTTCTTAACTCTTTGCCCTTCTATCAAGTGCACAGATTCTCATGAAATTTTATGTTATCATAGATTCCTATGGATCTTTTTAGATATGCCTTCCTGCCCTTTTCTTTTTCCTTTTTAAGAATTATTTGCAGAAGAAAAACTGAAATTTCCTTTTGAATAGCCTAACAAACCTCCTGAGCTTTTTTTTCCCTTCCAGAATCTCAGCCATGGTTTCATCCTTCCCTTTATCAGGACTTTTGGAATGCTCCCTTCCTGACTTTTATACATCTGGTTAAACTTAACATTCCTCTCACTAGCTCTCAGGAGCTTGAAGATGTCATAGACACTTTTTCCTATGGTTTTTGTCATTTTCACACTCCGAATCTACTTGACGGCCAGAATTAATTTGAAAAAATAGCACTTTTCCTCATCGTTTATTCTATGTTCAGCATAATTTATGCATTTCTATTAAAAGATCCCTTTTCAGTTTTGTTTTCCTTTCAGCTTCCCAGTCCCTGGAGTATGTAAAAAGTACCCAAAGAACCTATTACAAGATGTAAATTTAGAGTAATTTGGGAAGTCTTAAGGTATTTGTTGTGACGTAAAAACCAAGTAGAGTAGGAATGTGGGCATGACATTTTAACAGTCAGCAGTGATCTATCAAAACGTATGCTTTGCACACAGAACCCCCGAAATAGGAGATGGGGCCACTGTGACTTGGGTGCTTTCTCTCATTCAAAGGGCATATATTGATTTGAAGCAAGTTGATAGGGAGCTCCTTTTTTGTTCTTATATTTCTGTGGGGGGGGATTTTAAGTTTACTTTCTTGGAAGGAGTAGTATGACAGTAACACTTCTGGCGCTGGTCTTCCCACTTCATTAGCTTGCTACTCCGCACGAATGATGACTGACCAGATAGTGAGGCGGGTCAGACTCACAGCCACCAACGCATCCGCTGCAGGGCAGAGACACTACCAGGAAGAGCTGGCACTTGGACTGCCCATTCTCAGGCTCTGCAGGTGTTTGATGTCTTCTTGCTTGAGGTAATGGATGAAACAGCATCAGCTCGGGTTGGCTGACCATAGTCCTGTGATGAATCAGGATTCCGTGGGTCCTGGGGCTAGGTTTGGGAAGCCTCAATGTATTCTTCAATCTGGTCTTTACAAAGATGCTTTTCAAACTTGATTGTTTTTAAACAGTTGATACTGACCTTTGTACACTTATACTCTACCGGACAGAACCCAGGAAGTGATGAGGGTTCAGGTAAATTTTAGACAGAAAAGTTCACCTTGGACTTCCCCTGCACATCTTAGAGGGAGCCCTAAAAGCGTTCTTTAGAGGGATGACATTTTCATATACTTTTGTTAATTTCCTCTTGGAGCCTTAACCAGAAGTTTTGGTAGCTTGATTAGTCAAGGGCATTTTCTGAAAAAAGAACAATTATGGAGGGGTAATTGCACTAAAAGTAATTAAAACATTACTCAGCCATACTGATTTTAATATTGTAGCAGTGTTGCCTTACTATTCAGGCAGATCAATGGACTTCAATAAAAAGTCTAGAAACGTATCCAAACACCTGTAGTCTTTTAGTATCTAATAGCGGTGGCATTTCAAATTAGTGGGGCACAACATGAATTATTCAAAATATAGTGTTGGGACGAATTTGGAAACATTTAAATTTAAGTTCAGTTTTTATTGTATTCTGCAAAACAGTGTTCATTTGTAGTAGGGAGTTAAATAATCTCTAGAGTTCATTGGGTATTTATTATATGCCAGGCACTAGACCATGTACATTACATGGATTATCCCACTTACTGCTTTTAACTGTCCTACCAGGTAGATGCTACTATTAATCACACTTTATGATAAAGAAATTAAAGCAGAGATCAGATTACCCCTCAGATCAGTGGAGGCAGATTAGAGCACAGGGTTAAGGTAAGGGTTAGGCATAGCTTCCCAACTCCAAGCCCCAAGCTCATTACACCTTGAAAGAACTACAAGACACCACTGGTGAATATGTATGTGTGGTTGTAGCATAGAGGAGATATTTCAGAACTTGACAACAAAAACAAAAACCAGGAAGGAAAACATGTAACTACATATATGTCAGAGAATACCATAAATGACATAATGCCATAAATGAAATAAGACAAATCAATTTTAAATATGTATGACAGAGGATGGATTAATATATTTAATATAGAGAGCTCTTTTACAAAGCTTAATACCTCAGGGAATAAAATGGACTGTAGACTTGAAGGCAATACACACAAAAAATGCAAATAGTCCAAAACATGAAAAATGATCACTCTCATCAGTAATCAAATAATGCAAGTAAAACCAAGGACATTAATTCATAACTTTATTTGAAATAGTGGTACTTTGAAGATCTAACTTTTTAATTTCAGGAAATTTATTAAAAGTAATAGAATTTCATGCAGCCTTTAAAATAATGTTTTAAGATTATAATGAAATGGCAAAGTACACAATGTGTCGACAAGTAAAAAGGAAGTATTAGGGTCCCAGTTTTGTTCATAAACAAGGCACAGATGTAACAAAAGAATAAAGCCGTGTATGTAATGCACCAAACTGTTGAAAGTGGTCATCTGTAAGTGGAGGGTTTAAGGTTGAATAGTTCTCTTTTTTTAATCTTTTCCCCTATTTTCCAAATATTCTGCAATGTATATCTATCATATTTATATTCAGGAAAAATATATATATACACACATACTTTGTGAACTAAGGACTGAAATCCAGGGCCACTTCAGAGTATTATTTTCCTTTTCCAGTTATTTTTAGTTCACAAAACTCAATCACATACACTTTCCCATTTAACAGAAACTCAACCCCAGGTAGGTTCCCACTACCACTTGTAATAGCTTAATTTTCTATTCCACAGATTTGGGGAATAAAAGAATTATTTTCCAAAAAATTCATTATTGGAATTCCTGGCCTTCCTTCTTTACTTAAATGGGTTCCTCCCCTCCAATTCATTAGAGCACATCATCCATGGCTCCCCTTTTGTAAAGAGCCAAAGTATTTTACTACAGTTGATCTAGAAGGCAGCCTTCATATTATATAAAGCAATCTCGTAACCCAGTGCCCAGGTATGAAGCATCAGATAGACTGTGGGCAGAGCTAACAGGTGATATGTGTGCTTCAAATGTATCATCCCAAACTTCCTGGATTAGATGACACTCTCTAGGGTCCGACAGTTTCCGGTTCTGTTCTCTGCTCATCCAGTCCTGCTCATTGGTTTCAGTCGCTAGTTCCCGTCCTTCTTTGTAATTCATTTTACTTCCTCCCTCATGTCCAAGAGCAGGCCATTCTCTTTGTATTCTCTCTGGTCCCTGGAAAGGCATGCCTTATCCTTTCTGGAATCTGGGTTCACCACATTGAACTTCCACTGGGAACGGCCTTCTGTGGCTCAGTGAGCCTTAACTCAGCCCGTGGCTTGTGAACTGCCTGCTAACATTGTGTGGTCTCGGCCATATTATGCCATCACCTCCATTGAGCTGAATCTCACCTGTGCTTCCTGCCGGCTTCTCTTTACTTTCCCGCCTTTGTTTCTCCTTTTGAGCTCATGCACCCCTTAAAAGCTCTAGGTCCATTCAATTCTTTCTCAGCAGACAGACAGTTCTAGCCTCCAGGTCATCAAGCTATTGTTTCTTCTCAAAAAATTAATATAACCAATATCACCTCTTGACTTAATTTTAGGTCGTTGTTTCCTGCCTGAGAGATCTATAGACAGATCTATAATGAAGATCAGGGAGAAGTTTTTCCCACTGGCTGCAGGCCTTCCTTCCAGCACCCTTGCTGTCACCCTGTGTAGGTGCTTCTTCTGTTGTTTTTACCCATCTCACCCCGCTCTGGACTGGATGTTTGGTTCACTAATTAAATGACTACATTCAAGGGTTCTGATGCATTCCCAGCTCAGACACTATTGCATTATGTGTACACATACATATCAGTTTTATTGAATGTATAACTCCTCACTGTTAGGTTAAGTGAATATTTCCCCCCTATAGCTAGTGGTCCTGTGGTCTGTGGAGTTCACGAGTTCTGAAATTCACGGATGCTGAGGGTGATAGATGCCTGGAACTATTATCCATGCTCTCTGATTCAAATTTTATATTCATAAAAACATTAATTGCCCTAATAATTAGTAAATGTTAGAAAATGTTAGTAAAATTCTACTAATACAGTGCAGTTGTTATCTTGTTTATAAGGAATTGTGTGTAACATTATTTTGAAAAAAAAAAAGTAGAGTTTTACTGCTAAGAAATTATCTCAATGCCACTGGTCTATTTAATGTCAAGAAAACATTTTAGGCTCATTTTTATTTCCCAAAAGGTTGTTTTTGTTTGTATAGACACAGTCTGACTCAATCTACATGATTCCATATTAACTACTTGATGTCTTATTTTCCTTATCTAAAAAAATTAGAGATAATACCTCATGGATCTGTCTTGAAGAATAAATAATGGAAACCATTGTAGCAGTCAGTAAATATAAATTGCAGTGTGAACATACTAAATCACAGCCATACTGCATAGCCACAGTATGGCTTATGCACATAGCCATACTGTGTGCATAAGCACTTTTCATTTGGGCTCCTTGCTAATGCATTAATCCGTTGGCAAAGGTTAGACCCTGCAACCAATGTCAGATGTGGATGAATTTGTTTCCTTAAGTACACATTGCCTTCAAAGGCAATGCTACCAAATGTAAAATAGATAGCTAGTGGGAAGCAGCCGCATAGCACAGGGAGATCAGCTCGGTGCTTTGTGACCACCTAGAGGGGTGGGATAGGGAGGGTGGGAGGGAGATGCAAGAGGGAGGAAATATGGGGATGTATGTATATGTATAGCTGATTCACTTTGTTATACAGCAGAAACTAACACACCAGTGTAAAGCAATTATACTCCAATAAACACGTTAGAAAACATTTTTTTTTAATAGTGAACACAGCCTGTCTGTGAAAGCAAGCATCTCTAACAACTAAAGGGATCCCCCGTCAGTCCCAGCTGTTACCTATGACCCCTTCTCTTGGCTGCTCCAAGATGGTGACATGAGGAAGGGTCACAGTTATTAGATCCCTTCCCAACTGGCATGCCATTAGATGCCTGAGGAGATCAAGGCTGGTCTTTGACTATGCCCATCCTTCACATTCCTCACTGTTTTGACTGCCAGAGGGGGGACCAGGAATGAGGCATAGTCCCTCACAACTCATTCTGATTATCATGGCCATCATTAGCCCTTATATCACTCTCCAAATCCCCAAAACTTTGGCATTTAATGCCCCTTGGCATTGTTTTATGGTTATTATTTCTAGTTTATATTTTGTTACCCCTACCTCCCTCCCAAAAAGAAAGCCAACACTAAAAGGTCAGTGGGCAGTTCCCTGACTTTGATAACTATGTGGTAGACTATTTAGGATAGATTTTAGTATTTATATTACGTTGCCAACAATGGAGAAATAGCTGAACACAATATTTATTTTCTGCAATAGGAGAGAGTACCAAGGTTAGCCCAATTTCTGTGCATTTCTGTAAACATAGTTTTCCTGGAAGGTGATTTTAATGCTATGTTACTCTCTGGTGCCGTGCTTTGGAAATATATCCATCTCGGGATTCAGCTAAATCACACGTGGATAGTTTGATAAATCCTATAGTGATTGAGCAAAAGGAAGTGACTTCTTTAGATTTGGACCAGCTATTTAGTTTCTGTTATCTGTACATTTTGGATATTATTTGATAAATCAAAACAACACCACAGATTCAAATGCCTAATATATATTTACAATAAGATATTCCAGAAAATGTTATATTATGTGGTCATTTAAGGATAGTATATCAGTCAGGGATAACCCTGGTTCCAGATGAGTAACTGAGACCAAGAAGGATGAGATGTTTAAAATTTTGCATTTTATTTCATGGGATTATGGGAGGCAACTGGGATCTATTCTCATAGGATATGGGGTTAGTGAATTTCATTGTACAGAACTCAGCCAGATGTTCTAATAGACTGAGCTCCAAATATAATATTAAATGGGTGAGTGAACGAATATTAAGAGCTGAGGATATTCTGATTGTCTTTATGATAGTATGAAAGTTAGGAAAAACACATTTAAGCAGAATCAGTATTCTGTCTGAAAAATATAATCCATGTTGCACCCTCCCTTTTACATATCTCCCTTACTTTTCCTTTTCTACCCTCATTTTCTCAGTCTGTTTCTTCAGGTCACTTCCTGTGTTTGCCAGAGCCCGTTCCTCCTGTCCGTGATAAGTAGCATCAGTTCCCCGTGGCTCTTCCTGGATTTTTTTTTCAACCGAATAGTCATTTTTTTCTTGAACATTTCCTACTGCTTTAAATTCTTCATTAACTGTGATTAAGTTTACCCAAGGCTTAAATACCTGTAAAACTTTCTGAAACGTAATCATTTGATTTGCCTGCTCAGCTTTCCTAGTCTTGCCTAGTTTTAAGACCATTAAATCTAAAATTGCGCCTGGGAGATGGTGTGATCACAGAGGGGAAAAGAAATGATGGCATTGTTAGTGAAAGTTTAATGATGAGTTTCACTGGAAGAATCTCACACTTCAGTGTTCTTTGTGTGTCATGCTGATAAGTGGCTAATAATTTTAAATGCCCTCATTTTAGGTTTAATTTATTAAAAACACGATTTTCAAGTCAACATAAATACTGGGTACAAACTCACTCAGTCTAGAAGAAAATTAACCTTACATTGTCCTTTGTAAACTTTGTTGCTTACTTCAGCAAGTCTCTTTGATTTTAATTCTGTAGATGATTATTTTCTTAAACCTGCCATAATTTTTCTGATGAAGAAGGTAGAACTGGAGGTTGATCTTCAAGATGAAGTATTCCATTTTTTTTTTCCAATTTTTAGAACCTGAAGCCAGGAGAGGTTAAATTTGCAGAAATGGATAGTAGCAAAGCCAGACCAGAACCCAGGGATTTGTCTGTTTTTGGAGTCTGGCTATACACTGGTTACCAGGGACATTCATTATAACCATAAACCATATTGTCATATCAATTGGTCTGAAAACCACTCTTGTCACCTAATGTCAACTCAAGTCCAGATGTAGAGGAAGTATTGGAATACACATACACCTGCTTAGGGCTCTGGTTGTTATTAGAAATGATTATAGAGTTCACTTTAATTCAAATGGATGGTACTTTCTCTTGATTCTAGGGAAAGTTGTACCCCTCTTATAATCCTGCTATATGAACTCTAAGACTATGTATGCCATTGTGACTTTTAAATCCAGCAGTTGTTTATAGTCAGTGTTATAAGGTCTACTGAGAATCATCAAAGGGAATGTTTTGCATCATCTGAGATAGTCCTGGGTCCAATTATTTCCTCTTCTTCCCCACGATGGATATTACCAAAATAAGCTCTGTTACTACTTCTGAGAAGATAAATGGAAATATAGATTGCTCTTTGATTAGAAAGCAAACAACCCTATTGAAATGAACTATATTAAAATAAATACCAAGCATATTCATGGGTATTCTTGTTACAGATTATTTGCCCTAGACTATTATTTTTACTTGGTTTTGTTTTTATTGAGGTTTTCATATGTAATATAATCCTTTTTTAAAAATTGTAAGCCATAGAGGCAGCTGAAAAGTGAACTGCTTTGATATGGGTAAGTACATTCTCTGATAAGGTTTTGTGCTTTTAGGAACTGTAATTCTTATCTACGTAGTCAATGTAATTGTCTCCCTATTTCTGTTGGGGTTTCCTTATTTAATAAAATTTGAGATGAATTTAGTTATTTCATACTATTGGAAGAGAGTTTTATTTTCTTATTTAACAAGTCAACTTATTTGACCATTTCATGATAAGTGATTTGAATCTTTCACTCTGATTGAATTACCTGTTTTGGTTGAGTTCACCCCTCCACCTCCTGTACACAACCCCCCCCCCCCTCCTGGGGTGATTGTAAGGGGTTGCAGTAGAGATAAATGTCATAAAACCACATTGACATCACATGTCTCTCTTGACCACTTTTGAACCCTTTTGATTCTTACATATTTTAGATAATTCTCCCTAAAATTCAAAACTCGCTATTCCTCAGGGAGTCCTTATTATGTTTCAGGATCCCCACTGAATTGTAGGTGAGGTCAGTGTTGCTGTGACTAATCACTAACTGGGGCACATGTGTCACTAAGGAGATGTGTCAAAGCTAAAGTGACTCCCAACCTTGGGAAGAGGGAGGTACATAGAATTGATCTTAAACCTCTAAAATAAAGAATGTAAGCCCTCATAAGCGGTTCTTCCTCCTTTGTCTCTGTCATCACATCTAGATGTTCACATTTGGGATCCACAGTTTTATACACAGATGAAGATAGTATGATTTACTTAATATGAAATGCACCAAGCTAACATGGCTTCTAAAAGCCTGAGGCCATCTTCGCACAACCATTTTGAAAGTAATTTGCCAATGAAGTCCTCAGATTATATTGTCACTGTAGGGATAACCCAGGAATAATACAGAACTATGAAAAGTGCTTCAGTAACTATGGTGGGAATACATTGTTTCCCTGAATTTTCCTTCGAAGGATTATGTCATCCTAATAATCAGGCTTTGAACATTACAATCATTGTTCAGCATTTGTTCTTTTAAAAGTTTGTTTAAATCATAGTATTTTTTTCTGTTTATTATTTGTATGTTTGAGATAATGGAGTTTCAAAATACCCGACTTGTTAGTATCTACCAATCCATCCCTGATCCTGAAGCATACATGCATGTAGTCATCTGAGAAAATAGGCAGGTTGGGCTTTTGGTTTGGGGTCTTCAGCTATCAAATTAGTCCTGTTTGACAGTCCCATCATTCCTGCCCTTCTGTTTAAAGCTGTGACAGGAACCACATAAAGGAAGGACCACAGACTGCAGAGCACTCGAGGGCATTACCATTTGAAATGATTAATTCTAATGTTGGACAGATGTTTTTGAACAGTGACTCTGTGTGTCAGGCGCTACGCTAGGCATGAAGTATTAGAGAGAAACAAATCAGACTAGTTATCGTCCTTATGAAAACCAGATGAACAGGGAACAGAGAAAATAAAAAATCACATCAAGAAATAGGTAATTTCCAAGTGTGATAAGTGATATGAAGGAACAGTCGAGAATGACTCCAGAGAGTATAGTCAGAACGAATTCTTCACTGACATTGGCAGGATAAGAAGGTGTTTTCAAAGTTTGGCATGAGGTCATGCTGGCTTGGCAGAGAGAGGAAGCAGCATATGTAAAGGTCCTGATACAGAAAACCTCTTCTGTTTTAAAGAGGTGAAGTGAGGTCAGAGACGTAGGATCCTGGTGAAATAAATGGCCGAGGGGGTAAATGATGTAGCTGAAGAGGTAGCCAGAATCCAAATTACTCAGGGCTTTGGAAGTGATAGTAAGGATCTTGAATTTTTTTCCCATGGGTAAGCAATGAGACAGCATTGAGAAATTTTCAGAAAGGCAATAACATGATCTTGGTTTTGAGGAATTTACTTTGCTATGAGGAGAATGCATTGGAAGAGAGTGAAGTAGGAAAAGTGTGAGGAATTTTAGAATCAGGTGTTTTGGTTCATTTGTGTGATAATGGTGATTTGATTTGGGATGGTAGCAGATGGAGATATAAATGAGTGGACAAATTCAAGGTGTTCTTTGCAGGCAAAACTGACCACTTGGAAAATGTGGTAGGTAACAAAGAGAATATTCAATGATAGCTTGCAGGTGTTTGATGTAAGCAACAGTTGATGGTGTTGCCGTATGCTTAGATGCAAGCCATTTGGGATAGAGTCGAGGGGGATCAATAGTTCAGTTCTGCACATGTTAAGTTTGAGATGGCTGTGAAATATCTGAGTGAGAATGTCAAGGGCATAGTCAAGTATGTGAATCTGAAATTTGAAGAGAGGAACGAGCCAAGTTAGGAATTTGACTATTTTATCAGGATTTTTCGTTTCAGTAGTAAAAGCCAAATCTGACTAATTCACCCAAAAAAATTATTAAAGGATATAGGTAAGTTTACAGACTTTTCAGGAGTACCCATTGGGGATAGGCCCTTTGCAAAGTCACCCCACAGAATTCAGCTAAGAAAGACAGCAATGCTCCTACCCGTGGGCAGAGTCACGGTGGCTTACAGTACAGATAGCACCAGCCCGTGCACTGCATGCAGGGGATCGAGCATCTGGCTCTCTTCCTTTAGAGAGTGTTGTTTCATGAAATGCAAGATTAGAGAATGATTAACGAAGAATTAACATTAATAATATTACCAATTATAAAAATAACAATTGTAAAATCCTTGCTATGAGATAGGTATAAAGTCAAACATTTTGCATGGATTATATCATGTCATCACCAAAAAATAAAATAAAAAACAACAAAAAACAAAAAACCATGAAAGGGAAATAATTGCTATCCCCATATATAGGTAAGGAAGTTTAAAAGGGTCGCACATCTAATATGTGGTGGGACTGGGATTCCAACTCACATGAGATCCCAGAGCTCATTTTCTTAAGCAAGATAGGTGTTAGCATACAACGGAGAGGCCATGGAAAGTAAGAACGGATAAGTGTCTCCAGGTTAGACAACGTGGATGCAATTGGTGACCTTTGAAAGGGAAGCTTCAGTACGAAGGGAGAGAGAAAACTAGAGGGCTGAAGAGTAAAGGAAGATGGGGTAGTGAGTGGAAAGAGCCTTTTTAGGTTACTTTCAAGAACTTTGGCTGAGAAGAGAAGTGGAAAGATAAGGTAGTAGCTGAAGAAGATCAGGGTATCAAAGGAAGATACCATGTCTTCTCTCTCCCCTTCCCTCCCTCCTTCCCTCCCCCCTCCCTCCCCTCCTTCCTTCCCTTCTTCCATCCTGCCTTCATTCCCCTTCTTCTTTCCCTCCCTCTCACCATCTCTTCTTCTCCCAGTCATAATGTAAACTAATGTACATGTAAAGCCTCGGTGAGGAAGAAGAGGTTAAGGAAGCAGTAGGAGATGTGATGACCTATGAAGGCAGAGTCCTGAGCAATGACCGGATTGTGTGGAGTGGGGTTGACCTTTAATGGAACAGACACTTTCTCTACTTTAGCTGGAGAGACGGAGAGGGAGGGGTGGGTAAGAGACCTTGAAAATTCAGCTGTGGACTAAAAGCAGGGGCTATGCTTTAGGACATCTATTTTTTTCTAGTGAAGTATAGGATAGGATTATCAGCAGAGGCAAGAAGAAGGTGGGGACAATCGGAGACCTAGTAGAGGGGAGAAGACAGGCAATATTTGTTGAAGACAAATAAGAGAGAGCCAACTGACAGAGAAATGTGGAGAGATTTTCAGGCAGTGCTGAAGTCTTTTGAATGTTACTGATCATGAATTTAAAGTGATACTAATGAGATAAGTTGCATTATCCCTCTCACCCCCAGAAAGATATTTTAAAACCATAATGGATTGAGGACTGAATAAGGCTTGCAGCAGAGAGATATCAGCATCCTCATAGAGAATAACTCTTTCCTTTGGGAAAATGCTTATCTGTTATGCCATTTTCTGGGCGTGATTCTATGGACCCTGGTCATGACTATCACTGTACAAAACACATGGTTCACGCACTGAAATAGATGCTCCCAGTTAAAGGCAACAACAGAAACACACAGGTAATTATAGTGCATTATATGAAATGTGTCTCACTAGAGAGGGCTGGGTAAGCTTTCTTCCTGAAGTTCTGCCCTCAATTACTTTATCATATATGTACTCATATATACTCACTAGCCAAGCATCCAGGCTAGTTCCCTCATCACTTTGAGGAATTCATTTACTTTAAATGTATACAGGTATCTTTTGAAGGTACATTAAGTATTTGGCACTCAGTGTAATGTAAACATATGGTTAAATAAACAGTCCCAGCTAATATCCGTAGAGGAAGAAGAGTAAGAAAAATAAGTAAACGTTTCCATTGTGTTATTTTTCCATTCCCCAGGGTAATTAAACAAAACATTTTGCCTTGATTTAAGTATTTAGCACCAGAAAACAATCCCTACAAAATACCTGTGAAACTGAAAATACTTGTGAAATCTGTTCACATTTTCATTACCAAGGATCATCATCAGGGCATAATGCTTTCTTTAACAACCAGCTATTTATCTTGAGAACTGCATGTTAAACTGGAATAATTCACTGTGTTACCAATTTTTCTTTCCCCACTGTGGGAGTTAGAAGGCATTTGGATATTGGCTATAACATATCATACTTGTATGGTATATACAGTGTTGCAGAATAAGGAAGATTCAGGCAACAGACAACTCCAAGTGAAGTGCCAGCTATACACAGAAAACCAATCATTATTTCCATGAGATTTTGATTGAACAGGCTAATTTTCAAAAGGAGAAAAATTATCCTCCTTTGTGGCATGGCTTATCTGCTTAGGGATATACCATCTATGTCCATGGGAAGCACTGCCCTATGGCCATGGCATCAGACATTTTTAATTCTTAAAAATTAGATCTTTAGAAAAGCCAAGGGATGATGTGAGTTCTCACACTTTGCCCACATTCCTTCCAAAACTTAACCAGATTATCATGAAAAAAAAGAACTTTTTTCGGGTGAGGAATAGGCTGCTATTAATATAATTGAAATGATTTATGATTAAAAATTTAAAATTCATGACAAAATGTATATCATATTGGACTTTATTCTAAAAATATTATTATTTATTCTAAAAATAAAGTTCAATCTGATTTATTCTCAAGCAGCCCTTATGGACAAGTTTTGAAATTGTAACATTGTTCCAAGATACCACCTAATGTAAGATTCACAACTGACTTAATAAGTGTATTTCTGGGAAAAAAAGAAAAAAAGAAACACTGCATTAAATGTGCATTATGTTTCTCAACCAATCTCACTTTTCTATAAATTCATTCAATTGATTTCATTTGACTAATTTCTTTTGTATCACAACCAACATTTGGGTCTAAGCCTTCCTCATATTCATGGTCTACATATTTTACATGACTTTGACCTTTGGCAGCACAGTGACTAGCTGTTCTCCAAAACCCGTGCTTATAATCATGACCTCTTTACCTGCCTTAGGACTGACAAAATACTTTTGAAGCATATCTAAAAACACCAGTTTTTGTTTGCATTTCCTATTTGGTTGAGTTTACAGTTTTGATTTTTCCATAATAGAAGTATGTATTACTGGATGTTAAACAGTTTCTTTTGAATATCAGCCAGAAGCTTTTGACATTTGCTGAGGTTTAGTCACTAATGAAACTCTATGGGTGTATGGAATTTCTCTTAGTTTTTCAAATCCTATGATATATCCGAAGATATTTGACAGTTTTTATTGTCTTTAATTATCCTTCTTCATACATTTTAAGTGATTTTTTAATTTGAATAACTATACATATACACAGACATACATATATACATATACACATATACGTACAGTTTTATTTGCTTGTGTATATCTTTCTGAGAAACTAGAAAGCACTTGATTTTGGACTCGAAAGAAAATACGAGAAGGCATTTATTCTCCTACAGTGATACATTGCCTCAAACGATATTAATAATAATGATAGCTAATATTTATGGAGCACTTCTTGTGTGCCAGGCATAATCTCTAGCATTCTCAGCAGCATTAACTCATTTAATCCTCACACTGACCTCCTTGTCACCCCCATTTTATAGATGAGCCACAGGGGATGAAGTAAGTTCTCCAAGGTCACATAGCTCCCAAGTGATGGAACCAGAACACGCTTCTGATTCTAGCACCTGTATTCTTGACCATTAGCAATACTGCCTCTAAAAGAAAATGTACTTCCTTCGACTCTACTTTTGTCTTGTTTGGTATAACAACCCTTTGCTTGACTACTATACCATGACATCATCTTTTTGTTGACATTTTAAATCACAACTAGAAATAAAAAATTTAAAGCTCAATCATGTGTCGCGCTGCCAGTGAAAACACCTTCACTGTGGTGACGCATGGATGAGCAGCAAATACCTTCAACAAAAGCCAATTTGCGCAAGTTTCTCCTAAGAGTAATTGTAGAACACATACTGATTTAAGAAATGTTAATATGTGGGAAATGTGTGCCTTAGACTCAAAAAAATGCAGTAATAATAATTAAGAGCTACCATTTATTCATTGCTTTCTGTGTGTGGCCGATAATGCTAGTGCCTGCCCAATAGCCAGTCATCACGCCCATTTTAATACAGTCCAGTTTGCCTTTGAGGTAGCAATATGCTCACCTAACCTCAGACTAGAGGTGGTCCTGTGACCATTCTGGCCAGGGAGGTACAGCTGGGAGTCAGAAGCTTAAGGTCTGGGGAGGGTTTTGTTTTTCTCCATATAAAAAGGAACAGTTTTGCCACAAGAGACATATATTCCAGTTCCTTGAACATGTCTTGCCTTTGTGCTTCAGCTCATGTTGTAAACTCTGTTCATTTCACTTCCCTGAGTCCCACCTACTTTTCTGCCTCAGCTGCAGAATTTCAGGTTGTGGTGGAAATATTACCGAGTCTAAGCTCATTTTGCTCGTTGCATGACAGACCAGTAAATTGGGAGACAAAGTGTTGGGACAAGGAATGATGACTTTATTTGGAAAGCCAGGAGTCCAAGAAGATGACAGACTAATATCTTAGAGAACCATCCTACCCAAGTCAGAATTCAGGCTTCTTTTATACTGAAAAGGGGTGGGGGTGTGGTTAGTTGTTGCAGACTTCTTGGTGTTGGAATCCTTTGTTCTTGCAGCTGTCCATGTAGGTCAGGTAAACCTCAACAAGACACATGTTATTCTCTGTTCTGCAACTTTTTATCTCTATATGAATGGGAAAATGTTATACCCTTAAAGGTCAGAGCCTTGAGAATGGGCTATCCTGTATATTTCAGGCTATAGGCAACATTCTTAACTTGTAGCAAAAGCAATAGAATACAAAGGTTAAAGTAAAAGAAACAGATCCAATATGGAGTCAGATTTGTTCTTCCCGATTACAGAAAGAGGCCTGGTGAACAAATGATCATGGGTGTTTTACTTTTTGTTTCTTTTTTACCAAATCAATCATCTTGCTAAACTTTATTTATTTATTTTCTCCCCAACAAAATAGTAATTAAAACCATCTACTTGTCAGGAATGTGAGGATTAAATGGAATAATGTATGAAAGCCGCCTCTCATGGCACCTGGCACAAAACAGCAGCTTCTTAAAGACACTTTCCCATGTATACACTCAGCAGACATGATCTTACTCTTTCTCCCCTGAGAGTTATTCTGTACCATGCTTATCCCATGTCTCTTACTATTTTTTATGTATTTTGATTAATAGTATCTGTGTCTTCATTACCAAATAAAGGATGCTTCTTGAAGCCACAGGCCCTTGCTCATAGTATTTATGTTTTTATTGAACTAAAGATATATGTTGTGAGCAGCAACATGGATGGACCTAGAGGTTGTCCTACTGAGTGAAGTAAGTCAGACAGAGAAAGAGAAACATCATATGATATCACTTATGTGCAGCATAAGAAGAGAAATGATACAAATGAACTTATTTATAAAACAGAAACAGACTCACAGACTTAGAGAATGAATTTATGGTTGCGGGGGGCGGGATAGTTAGGGAGTTTGGGATTGACATGTACACACTGCTATATTTAAAATGGATAACCAACAAGGACCTACTGTATAGCACAGAGAACTCTGCTCGATATTATGTAACAACCTAAATGGGAGAAGAATTTGAAGAAGCACAGATACATGTATATGTATAACTGAATCACTTCGCTGTACACCTGAAACTATCACAACATTGTTAATCAACTCTACTCCAGTATAAAATAAAAAGTTTAAAAAAAAAAAATATATATATATATATATATATATATATATATATATATATATGTTGTGAGACTTCCAGTTTCCAGTTCTGCATATAAGGAGATTGGAAGTCAGCACTCTGCTCTAGCAACAAGTAAAACCCTCAACAGACTGAAAAGGCAATACTACTTCTACAAGCCATAAGAGAGAGGGGGTTATAGGGTAGAACGGAGGCACCAATAGGCACATACAGGAATGCAGGCAGGCAGGGCTTATAGGAGCAGAGGCTTAGGAATGGAAACCACTGCAGGAACCAGGGCCAGGGTAAGAAAACCTGAACTGTAATCGATAAATTGCTGGAGATTCAGTGTGGAAAATTCTGAGAGTTAAAAATTCTTGCCGGAGCCAGGCATAGGGGAGGCCCCGCAATTTTGTTAGATTTACCTCCAGGAGCTCAATCAGGTCTCCATAGTAAATATGAGAGAAAATTTTCTTTGTGCTTCTGGCAGAGGGAGGGGAAAAGAAACGATTCTGAAATATGCCAGAACACTCTGTTATTAACAAGGCCTGCCCTCAAGGGAAACTACTTAACCAAAACCTAACCTCCTGGGGTTTTGTCAGAGACTGACTGACCAGGGGAAAGGAAACATGCAACCCCAGCCCACTGGAGCCATCCTGTTCCACCTAAGGAAAGAGAAAAAAAATGGAAAAACACTTGTGAAGTTCACAGTCCAGAGGCACAGGCTCATTAAAAAACTGAAGCCTAATCATAGGACTATAAAATGCTTCCCCTCCCCCTACACCTCACCACCACAATACTAAAGGCCTGTTTACAATAGCTCCTTTTACCTAGTACCTTGTGTCTAGCTATCAAGAAAAAAAATCACAAGGCATACCAAAAGGCAAGGAACACAATTTGAAGAGACAGAGTATCAGGACCAGACATGGCAGGAATATAGGAATTACCAGGCAGGGAATTAAAAACTACTCTGATTAATATGCTAGGGCTCTAACAGATAAAGCAGACAGTGTGCAAGAACAGTTGGGAAACATATAAAAGAGATGGTAATCCCAAAAAATAATCAAAAGGAAATGCTAGAAATAAGAACAACAACAACAAAAACACTGTAATGAATGATGCCTTTGACGGGCTCCTTAGTAGACTGGAGATGGCAGAGGAAAGAATCTTTGAATAGAGGATATATCAATAGAAACATGCAAAACTGAAACACAAAGAGAACAGACACTGACAAAAACAGAACAGAATAGCCAGAGACTGTGGGACAACTACAAAAGCGTAACATATGTTTAATGGGAATGCCAGAAAGAGAAGAAAGAGGGATAGGAACAGAAGAAATATTTGAAACAATAATGCTGGAGAATTTCCCCAGATTAATGTCAGACTACAAATCACAGATACAAGAAGCTCAGAGAACACCAAGAAAGAAAAATGCCCCCAAAATCGATTTCTAGGCGTATCATTTTCAAACTACAGAAAATTACAGATAGATAAAAAGTCTTATCCCCAGAAACCATGCAAGCAAGAAGGGAGGGCAGTGAAATATTTAAAGTTTTTAGAGGAAAAAAAATACCTCCAACCTAGAATTCTGTACTCTGAGAAATTATCCTTTCAAAGTGGAGAAATGAATAATTTCTCAAATTTGAATTTCTCAAACTGAGGGAATGTGTTGCCAGTAGACCAGCCTTGCAAGAAATCTTAAAATAAGTTATTTAGAGAGGAAGAAAAATAATATAGGTTAAAAACAATCTACATAAAGAAAGGAAGGACATCAAAGAAGGAATAAATGAAGGTAAAATAACAACTTTTATTTTTCTTATGCTTAATTGATGTAAGTGATAAAGTTTGTTCAAAATAATAATAGTGACAACGTATCCAATTATGGATGCTTATATGTGTAATATGTATATATGTATACATATATAGACACAGATGATACATATATAAACATACATTTGTATCTATTGTGTGTGTGTGTATATATATATATATATATATGAGTGTGTGTGTGTGTGTGTGTGTGTATATGACTTTAGACCTTAAGCCAACCCGAATTTATTTCATAGATTTGTAGATGTATTTTTTTGTTTGGGGTTCAGAATAGTGGATGGTCAGTTTAAAAGTTTTTAAAGAGATCAAGTAAATAGATCTAGGCTAGAGAAACTTTGGTATTGTATTTCCATTGCTAACAGAGCAGTATAACAGTATGAGTCTAAATGAATTATAAATTGATGTTGACTACGCAGGTTTTTTTACAGTAACAAGAGTAATAAGTCAGTCGATATGACATTTTATGGTGCATTTACACCAGTCTTCTTTAAAAATTGCTAACAGTGATAATAGGATATATTGATCCACACTAGAAAATGAAAAACCCGCTTGGTTAGAAGTAATTAAACTCTGTGATGACACATTCCACAGCAGGATATTCTTCTAGTTATTATTATGATGACGGGTATGAAAAGAACTAAAATATAACTCAGGACCTCTCTCTTCTTCATGAGCCTTCCTCACCTGTATACACCTGAGATAAGGAAGGTGGGAGCAGGAGAGAGGGAGAAGGGAAAAAGGAGGGAGGAAAGGTGTGTAGGAATGTTGTTCTAGAACAGTTCCCCAGTTTCAAAGATGACAGGCATGGTAAGGAGAGTGAAAAGAGGGAGTAGACATATTGGTGAGAAGTCAAATCAGAGAGGTTTACTCAACTCAAAAACTACAGAAAATATACGTGTGCGTATATTAATACATATTCTTATAGGTCCACACAAAGAAAGAGATACACAGAGAGACAGACCCAAAATACAAATACACAACTTTATACAAAAATCGATAAATATGCATTGATATTAGAAGAGTTCATCTCCTTTCAGACATCAATCCATCCCATTCATGTGATTCTAGAAAACAGACTAGCTTGGTTTTATCCCAATTTGAAATAATATTTTCTTCTTAATTATCCTGGTTAATTCTCACAAAACACTTTTGCCCCCATGACAGAAGGAATCCTGAGCCAATCATAAATGTCTTTATCTCTCATCCTCACCATCCTGTCAAATAGAATCTCAGCCATCAATTGCAGAAAAAGCTATCTTAGGTTCCAATTAATTTTATTGATAGGTTACAAAATTCTTTAAAAGTGTTTGTTTTTTGTTTTTCCTAAGATGTACTCTTCTGAGGAGTACTTAGGCTCTAAGTGAGGCAATTGGAAAGATTTCATATCCCACATTCCTTCAACTACTCTCTTACAGCTTGTGTGCTCTGGTTATGTGTTAATAGTATTCTGACATCTGAAATCACAGCCCCATTGAACCACATGGAGTGCTTTTCTCTCAAAGGGATTCAGCCTTAAATACAGATGGGCTTGTCGGTATGGTCTAGATGACATTTTTATAACCCATAATGTTCTTCAGCAAGATGTGGTTAATGATCCTTCACATCATCCAACCAGAGCGCCCTGGGCTCCTGGCGGAAGGTCGTGTTCACATCATAGCTTCTGAGGCTGCTCAGCACAAAGCTATTACTGTAGGAACTGGCTAATGAAAATCTAGGTATTGCTACTATATATTATTTTATCATGATTGGTATTAATATTGTCTATTTGTGCCATTTTCTTGCTACTTTAATTTAGCCCAGTTTTACCTTTTGCTTTTGATTTGTTTTGTATTGTTTTTTAATTTATTTTATTCAAGTATAGTAGATTTACAATGTTGTGTTAATTCCTGCTGTATAGCAAAGTGATGCAGAATATATATATATATATATATATATTCTTTTTCATATTCTTTCCCATTATGGTTTATCACAGGATTTTGAATATACTTCCCTGTGCTACAGTAGGGCCTTGTTGTTTATCCATTCTATGTATAATAGTTTGCATCTGCTAATCCCAAACTCCCAGTTCATCCCTCCCCCACCCCTCCCTCCTCCTTGGCATCCACAAGTCTGTTATCTGTATCTGTGAGTCTGTTTCATAGATAAGTTCATCTGTGTCACATTTTAGATTCCACATATAAGTGACATCTTATGGTATTTGTCCTTCTCTTTCTGACTTACTTCACTTAGTATGATAATCTCTAGTTCCATCCATGTTGCTGCAAATGCCATTATTTTATTCTTTTTAATGGGTGAATAATACTCCATTGTATATATGTACCACATCTTCTTTATCCATTCATCTGTTGTTACCTTTTGCTCTTGGAATGCCATTCTTCCTAGGCTTGGAGGGAAAGGAATATCCTCCTGTCATTGCCTCCTCTTGCTTGACTGTAACTCCAAAATGAGCTAGTCCTTCTGGAGACTGACTTCCAGAAGGTTTATTGACCCCTTACTAATGTAACGAGACTATTCAGAAAACTATCATGGAAGGTACAATGAAGCCTGGATATAATCCTATGGAATACCCGTGACACTAAGTCCCTTCAATTTGTCTCTACTGTTTTTGGATTACTCTTCTCTTGGCCTTTGGACCCTACACTGCTGGAAATAAATTCAATAAATGGCTCTTAAGCATTTGCTTTGTGTAAGGCACTATGGCTTCTGATGATAGGGTACATCCTTACTTCATACAGTTCGTAGTGGGTGAGATAGTAGACGTCCTACATGGTCAGTAGATATACTCCCATGCAAAATTAAATAGATCTAATAGAGAGAGAGGCAAGCAAAGGGCTAAAGTTATTTCCAAATGGCAGGAAAAAAGAAAGCATCAGGGAGGTGGCGTTTGGACAGGAACTTGAAAAAGGATTAGGAGTTTGATAGCAGAAGAAAAGGCAGACATGCATTTCAGGTTGTTCAAAAAACTTCAGGCATTTTGGGAGAGTGGATACTGCGCCAGGGGTATCTAGTGTGTATCTTGAGTGGCTAGATTGTGCAGTGAGATTCAGTGGCAAGTGAGATGGAAAAAGCAGTGAGGCCAGATTAGTGTGCAAAGGTGGGCATGGGGGTGCTTCCAATGCCAGCTAAGCAAAACTGACCTTTGTCTGATTGGCAGTTAGGAGGCATTCTAGGTTTGTTGTTGTTGTTGTCTAATATTTATTTATTTATTTGGCTACTCCAGGTCTTAGTTGCAGCAGGCAGGATCTAGTTCCCTGACCAGGGATCGAAACCGGACCTACTGCATTGGGAGCACGGAGTCTTAATCACGGGACCACCAGGGAAGTCCCATCCTAGGTTTTTGAGTAACATGATTTGACTAGTGTTTCAGAGCCATCACTCTGCTGGATGGAGGACCACAGAGACCATTTAGAAAGTTCATGGGCTAGATCAGGTTTCAAGGTGGTACATTCAAGGGATTGGAAAAAAACAAAGATACATGGGAAATTTTTCAGAAGTCAAAGATCATGCTTTGTGAAGAAACTGAGATGAATATTCAGGGAAAGAATGAGAATAACTCTAGAGTGACTAGACTGGGATGTTGCCGACTTATTAAGGAGACTAGCACCTAGAAATATAGCAGAGACGCAAGATAGACTAAGTGATGAAGCAGGTAAACGTCATCCTAGGCACATGCTAGTGATCAATACCTGACAATTCCTCTTTGATCCTGCTGGCAGTATTTATGACTCTCCATCTTGTTCTGTAGTGCCTTCTGTCTGTCCGTCCATACATGCTCACCCAGGCTGCCTTCCAATACTCTGAATTACCTTTCTGAAGAAACCTGCTTGTTCATATGCATCAAACCATCAGAATCTTGCACTGATCTAATTAAGAGATACAGTTTTCTGTGCTGATGTATAAAAGAGTTGGTAGGTTAACCTGCCAGAGCAATACTGTTGCATTTTACACATAACCTTCTGCTTAATCTAAATAATTATGCTAATAGTAGGAATTCGCTGCCTTGTGCTAGAGCAGTAGGAAGATTTCTGGAGGCGTCTGGGTCACATAAGATGCATTTCTTCTGCTTCTGGATGGAGTTGGCCCTATACAGAGCTGTAACGGGGGGAAGGAAAGTATTAAAATTGAACAGTGATATTTAGGGAATCCAGGATTACAAAACAAAACAAAAAATAAATTTTAGCACCTAATACAAGTTCATTTTCAAAAAATAGATGTATCATTTCTTTCAAAATATAATAGTAAACACACTCATGTTACAGAAAAGTCTTATATAAAATGCTTTTTATTAATTTTTTACAAAGTGTACTTCCATCCTGAAAGAGTATTGATTAAACCAAACTTCAGGAGTTAGTTAGGAAGAACAGGGGGCTAATTTGATCACTTCTAACAATGACCTATCTTTGTGGAGACTTCCCATTTCTTTCCGAGGTGCTTCCAGGTAAATTTGCATCATCAACCTTCCGGGGGATAATTGTTCATGTTGGGTACTTCTGTAATAGGAATAATGTCCCCTCCTGCTGAAATCCAGCCACCTTAGGGGCAGATGGTAATGACCTCTTGAAAGAGTGTGGACTGCTATAAACAGATTAAGCATAGAAGTGACACAGATTATGAGAGACTTTAGGGGACTTCGAGGCAGCTAGAACATAATTACCCAAATTACATTTGGCTTAAACAACAGGCTAATGCTTCTTTTCTAGCCACATGTTTCAGAGAGACATTAATGTTCTATGTTGTAATTTTCTGTACAAGGAAAGAACAGGCATTTTTGAGCAAAGCAACAGTTTCTAAGCCATTATTGTATTTGCTTTTTGGTTGTTTGGTATCTGGAAATATCTGAAGTCTTTATTTATTTATTTGTTTATTCGTTTGTTTAAAATTGTGGTGAAATATACATAACAAAGTGTATCATTTTAATCATCTTTAAGTGAACAGTGGCATTAAGTACATTGGCAGAGCTGTGCAACTATCACCACCATCCATCTCCAGAAGAGTCCTTATTTATTTTTGTTCCATAGAGATTTCAGTTTATTTGATTATGTATACTTGAAGAACTGTGTTTTTCTTTTTCTTTGGTTATCACAACCTCTTTCCCCCCAAGTTTTGTGACTGTTTCAAAAATAGGTTTTCAATTCACAATGTGTTTCTCTCAGGGAGATAAATCATACATCCCACTATTCTCAAAAGAACTGACATCTCAATTTGAAAAATACAGGAATGATTGGCTTCTCCAACACCGTGTTGCTAATGCTTTAACCAGAAGCCAGTTATAATTATGGCAATTCCGAGTCAACAGTATTGAGTTGACATCCTCATGTTTCACAGCAGCTTCAGAGGGGGCTGCTTTAAGAGCAGTTTTAATTATCCGAAATGTTTTTAAAATTCATTTATTCCTTAAGCCAATAAATACCCTTTTTTAGATTATCTGTGCTGTGCTACACAAATGCACTAAGAGAGAAGGCTGCAATGATTGTGGACTAGTCAACTGCCGTGGTGTTTCTTTGGGAAAGACCTTGGGAGGAGGCATCTGGCACGTAGATGGAATTTTGGAGCACAACTTGATCAGTCCGTAAAGCAGAATAAAAAAATCATCAACAAGCTATTTGGTGTCATGACCCCTTTGAATTTTAGATTACAGTACTTGTTCTCTCCAGAATAATGCATTTTCACATGCACCCTGTTTACTAACTATTGCAGGTGGTATAAACATTTCATAAAGCTCTTCTATAGAGCCCTTAGAAGTCGGTGGAATTTAGGTTAACCATCAGTGATGTGCAGACGTGGAGGTGAAAACTTTCCTCATTATCTTGTAACAATACATTGTTAAATCTGTAAGCTCTTGCTACTCAAAACATGGTATGCAGATCAGCAAGGCTGTTATCACCTGGGAGCTTGTTAGACATGTTACAAATGGAGACATTTAGACTCCACCCCAGACCCACTAAATTAGAGTCTGCTTTTGAAAAATATCATGGGTAATTTGTGTGAACATTAAGCACTGCACACAAACAGGCCAGAGAAAAAAGTGTGTGTGTGTGTTTGCATCCTAGAATAATTCTTAAGGCTTTTTCATATTATATAAATATTAGCAGTTATTCATAGGCACTGCTATTTGGATGTAAAATTCCTAGAAGGAAATTACTCACTTCAGAATTTGAAATATTTGTTCACTTTGACACAGCAAGCCCAGATAAAGAAATTTTTAAAAAAGCAGACTATTAGACAAAGTAATAAGCATGAGATTTTTTTGGCAACATTGTTATATGACCAAATAATTGGCAATGATGTAAGTATCCACCACTATGAAATTGGTTAAGTAAAATATGGTAGATATAGAAACAGAATAAATGTATAGCCAATAAAATTATATTAGTGATCGTTATGTATTGACATATAGAGTTTTCCATAATTATTGTTAATTGAAAAAGGAAGGATTTAAAACTGCATAGATAGTATTATATCATTGTTTTTTGAATAGATAGCTGTAGATATAATAGGAAAAAATGTAGTTCAAATAATAACCATTTTCACTAAATTATAGTAGGATGATGGGCCAATATTCTTTTTTTATTCTCCTATCTTTCTTTTGCTTATCTTGACTTCCAGATTTTTTACAATAAATATGAATATCTCTATAATGAATATTTTGTTAAAAATAGAAACAGCATTGTTCTCCAACACTAATATTCAGCTCATTTCATCTGATATTTGACAATATTCTGCTTCCTCCTATTTTCGATGATAAAGGTGGTCAGTTACATGAGCTTGGTTTTGAAAAGGCAATGACTAGATAGAGCATATCTTATTGGATGCTGGCCCTTGGATATAGTTTCCTTCTGTATACACAGCAGACTAGATTATGGACCAAGAAAATGTGAACACTAATTTTTCCCCTTCCTCAATGAGACAATCTGTTTATTGGTTGTTGCCAGGTAACATTACAACTTATCCTTTAGATATGGTATAACTGTTGCAATAATGTCATTTTCACTGAGAAGATGAGGAACTTTAGAAACTAGTGTGACAAAAGTTAAATGTAATGAAAAATGAATAGGAAGATGTATCATTACAAAGGCATCCAAGTTTTTAAAGCTACTTTCCATTATTGTGCTTTTGTTATTTTTTCTAACTTCCCATTTTGTATTTGAATTTAATTAGGGTATAAGAACAAATTAATTAATTATGAGGTAGCTAACAGATATAGATAGAATTTCTACAGGCTTTCAGATGACTGAAAAATAAACCAAACCAGAAGTATGGCTTCTGATTTGCTTTTTCTTCAGATATGAGACTTGCAGGGTCTTGCTGTCTAGTTATCTATTACATACACTATTCTCCTAGGCTATTCTCAGGACTACAAAATACAAAATATGTATTTTACATAAGTTTCTGAGGGTTTTTTAGTCATAAAGTTAAGTGCTTCTATAAACTTCCGAGAGCTCAGTATCTGAAGACATTTCAGAAAGCATAAAGCATCCAGCAATTTCAAAGGAAGAAAAACAGAGCTTCATGAAAATTCCAAATAATATTTTTGTTATTATTATTTTCAGATATTTGTTTGGGAACATTTAGAACTTCATCTTATGAATTAAAAAAAATTTGGAGAGCTATCACCATTAACCTGGGATATCGAACTTTCTAAAAGAGGAATGTTTATGGTTTTGGTAGTGAATTTTTAAAAACCACTTTATTGAGGTGTGATTGACATACAAAAAGCTGTACATATTTAATGTATATAGCTTAATGAGTTTAGAGATAATTATGCACTAGTGAAACCATACCACAGTCAAGGCTATAAATTTATTCATTACCTCCAAAAGTTTCCTCTTGCCCCTTTTATTTATTTATATTTTTTTCAAAATTTTTTTGTTTGTGTGGTAAGAGGATTTATAGGAGCTACGCTCTGAGCAGATTTTCAAGTATATAATGCAGTACTGTTTTTAAATTTTTACTGGAGTATAGTTGATTTACAATGTTTTGTTAGTTTCTGCTGTACAACAAAGTGAATCAGTTATACATATACATATATCCACTCTTTTTTAGATTCTTTTCCCATATAGGTCATTACAGAGTACTGAGTAGAGTTCCCTGTGCTATACAGTTGGTCCATATTAGTTATCTATTTTATATATAGTAGTGTGTATGTGTCAATTCCAATCTCCCATTTATCCCTCCCTCCCTTTCCTCCTGGTAACCACAATATTGTTTTCTACATCTGTAACTCTATTTCTGTTTTGTAAATAAGTTCACATGTACCATTTTTTTAGATTCCACATATAAGTGATATCATATGATATTTGTCCTTCTCTGACTTATTCACTCAGTATGACAATCTCTAGGTCCATCCATGTTGCTGCAAATGGCATTATTTCATTCTTTTTTATGACTGAGTAATATTCCATTGTATATATGTACCATTTTTTTTTTAGATGCTATTTTTGTAGACTTTATTTTTTGGAGCAGTTTTAGGTTTACAGAAAGATGGAGCAAAAAGTGAAGTCCCCATTTATTACCCCTCTCCCTGCTGGCCCTCAGTTTTATCTATTATTAACATTTTACATTGGTGTGATATATATGTGTTATAATTAATGAACCATTATTGATACATTATTATTAATTAAAGTCCATAGTTTACATTAGAGTCAACTCTTGCAGTATTGTTAACCAAATGCCATATGTTGTACATTAGATCTCTACAACTTATTCATCTTGCATAACTGAAACTTTGTACTCTTTGACCAACACCTCCCCATCTCCCCCATCTCTCTAACCCCTAATAACCACTATTTGACTCTCTGATTTTATGACTTTATGATATGTAAATGCTTCTGTGTATTTAGGAAGTCTAATATTATTTGAGTAAAGAAGTAAATTATTTAATCATGTTATTATTACAGTGAGTGAGCAACTCATGGTTAAGCTGAATGACATTAATTTAGAACTCTGAAAGGTGCCCCTGTAATCCCAGTGTCATCCAGTGCAATGAAGGGATCAACTTTCCTCTCTGTATGTGACGTGATGAACACATACATCACACATATTATGCATGTTGACATGCTACTTTACTTACTATGCTAATTCTAGTGATATGCCAGAGTTCTTAGGTAAAGGTATTTTTTTAAATGTGAGATTCATAACAGGAAATAAAAAATATATTCCTCAGAGTTTATCTGGTGTAAAATTTTAATTTTGAAAGAAAATATTTTGTAATGTACTGAAATTTTAGTTTTATTCACAGAAACAAATAATTACATTAAACCTCCATGAAGCTTGGTCTTCAAAGCTCAGAGTAAAGGGTTAGTTGCGTTTAATGTTTTTGATTATTACATTTTCATAATTTTGGTGGTATTCAACAGATCAATTCTCAATTAGCTAAATATAGAGTGAAATGCAGAAATTTGATATTAATCACCACTATGAACATAAATAGCTATAAGGCATTAACTCCTTTCAAATGGAAATTCATGTTGACAAAATGAAATGTCAACTTGTTTAATTTTTTACACCCTTAGTTGATTATATCAATGGGAGAAACAGAGTTTTAGTTAATTAATTTTTTGGTTGAACAAAGTTATTGATTTATTCTACTTTTATAGACATGGCACTGAGGGATGGGGTCTATGATAATTATTAACATATGATTTTTTTTAAATGTTATATCTTTTAATCCTCCAGCTACCTTATGATGTAAGTGATATTCACCTCATGCAGAAGAGGGAACATACGCAGTGATACTTTCTCAGTGGTCCATGAGCTATGGCACGATTGATTCCAAAGCCTTTGCTCTTTCAACCACTAGACACTTCTCCCTTTGGATAGATGTCTGATCCTGACGCTCATGTTCATTATTTAACATTCCATCATTAAAAGTCAACATTAACAACACTGCTTTAAAGAAAGATAAAATCACTAAGATCTCATGGATCAACTTAAGTAAAGGGTAACCTTATGTTTGTGTATATCCACAATGTTCAGCAAGTACTAAGGACTCAAAACTGGTTGATGATGTTGGTGATGATGTCAATGGAGACAACGATGAGGTACAATTGCCCTGGAAGGGCAGGAAGGCCAAGGGGGGAAGGTTGACGAGGGCCAGGTTCTAGGTGACTAGAAGGACTATGTTAGGTTAGAAAGCACTCTGCGATACTAATTTGGAGCTTGTAGTCAGTAGCAAATATGAGAGGCAGATCCCTATAGGGGTCTAAATCAACACTGAGATTAAATAGTCTGGAGCTGAGTTTTGAAATGCAAAGGTAACAAGTAAAATGAGAAACCATTCACAGCTTGTGGAATTAGGAAACCCCTTCAGTTGATGAACAAAAAGGAGGAAATAGGCAAAGCCTAGAGCAATTCCCAAGGTAGGGTCAGATATTCCTTAGGACATATTTTTTGTGGTGCTGTGACCTGGGTAATGGGAAGCAGTTAAAAAGAGAGAGAGCTGCTGATGTCCTGGGTAGAGAACTAACTTTTTATGTTCACAGACATCTATAGAACCACTTTAAAATACTTCTATTTGCTCTTAATTCCTTAATTAGTTTTTTTAACCCAATGTGTTTCCATAAAACAAAACTTTAAAATGACAACAGATTGTTTCTCTAATGATCATGAATAATACACCCACTTCTCTTTTTAAATGGAACCAAGAAATTTATTCCTAATTAAAACTAATTTCTATATAGCATTCCAATACAAAACTATAATAATTAATATACCAGGAAATTTTTATAAACATAGATTTAAAACATATAGTGTTATTCTTTCCTATACTTTTGATACATGTACTAGAACATATGAGAAATTGATTGTTCTTTTGTAATTGATGTAAAGGCTAAACTAAACTAATTGTAAAATGGAGACGTAAATCCCTTGTTAATGTGGATACTCCTTATGAACCACATAGTTATTAAAAGGAAGATATTATTTTAATACACATTATTTTTGGATATGGAGCTTAAGAATTCCTATGGAGCTTTTTAGGAAAAAATTGTGTTTTTAGCTATTTAAAGGTCTTCAAAATTTAAGATTAAATTATACAAGAATATCAGTGTAATGAATACTATCTCAACTATTTGTTTTAGTACAAAGTTGTTTTCATTTTAACCAAAAAGATTTTGTCATTCAAGAGTTCCGAGTATTTGCAGACCCAGGCCCAAAGTGTATAATATCAAAATCTTCAGAAACGTCAGTGTTAGCTATCATTAATTATTCAACATACACCTCCATTTTTTTTCAGGTGCTAACATTTTTTAGACAAAAATGCAGGAATACTATTGGGGATCTTCTCAGAGATAAGCTACCCGACTGACCTGCACTGAACTCATTGGTGAACTGCAATTTTTTTACAGAATCAGAGTAACTGAACCAGACTCTCCCATATTACTTCTCAGTTGTGTAGGGGAGAACATTGCTATCAGCAGACTGAGAGCTACTTCTCTCTCTGCTAATATCTGTGTGTTTTAGCCATTGATATGAAGTGTGGTTTTTACCAAAAGACACCTTATTTTTTTCTTCCAGGTCTTTACTACATTTTAAAGAAAGCACAGTTTATCCATTCCTCTGTTGATGGACATTAGGTTGCATCCATGTCCTGGCTATTATAAATAGTGCTGCAATGAACAATGGGGTGCATGTATCTTTTTGAATTATGGTTTTCTCCAGATATATGCCCAGGAGTGGGATTGCTGGATCATATGGTAGCTCTATTTTCAGTTTTTTAAGGAACCTCCATACTGTTCTCCATAGTGGCTGTACCAGTTTGCATTCCCACCAACAGTGTAGGAGGGTTCTCTTTTCTCCACACCCTCTCCAGCATTTGTTGTTTGTAGATTTTTTGATGATGGCCATTCTGACCGGTGAGGTGATACCTCCTTGTAGTTTTGATTTGCATTTCTTTAATAATTAGTGATGTTGAGCATCTTTTCATGTGCTTTTTAACCTCAATTCTTTAAATTTCTCTCTGAGGGCAGGCTTGACCATATCTTCTAGTTTTGAAATATATTAGTATCTGTTAAATAGTACTCTATAATTTTAGTTTTAGTTCTGACTCAAGGATTAATTAACATGAGCACTTAATTGTTTTTTCTAAATCTTTAGGAGTTTTTGATGTTTATCTTCCTTAGTCTTGCTTTAGCTTTTTACTCTCTTTAAAGCTTTAGTTAAAAATGTCAGTTTCTTCAATAGTGGTCAGAGAATATGAATTGAGAGTTCTAGTTTATGGTAATCATTCATATTTTATTTTTGGCAGAAAATAATTTTTGTAAGTATTTTATATATATTTGAAATAAAATATATTATTTAATAGTTATTGTTTTCATCCGTTTAATGGATCAGCCTCTAAAAGGGATATGTGAAAGTCAAACTACACTTTTAAAAAAAATTTATGATGGTTTTTTTTACTTACATATTTCAGTGTTTCTTTTGATTATGCTCCAAATTGTTATGCATGCAGCATAGAATAGAAACACCTCAAATCACCATGGTAACATAGACAAGTCACATTTATCACAGTGGCATAATATACATTGACAGTTTGTGTAATTACAGAAAATCAGATCCATTATAAATAAATGATTTGGTATCCTTTTTAATTCAATATATAAATTATTGTCAGAAATGAGTAGATCTCTCTAGTTTCATATTTTATCCATTTCTTTAGACACTTTGACACCTACATTTGTTCCTATAGAATTATCTGTATTTGATTGGCTTACTGTAATTTTGCAAATATTAACAAAATATTAATTCCAAACCATATTGAAAGACTGTATGTTTAATGATATTTCAAACAATGAATTATTACAAAGGCATGCATAACCGAAGATAAAAGAACAATCTGATATTGAGCAAGAAATGAAGTAATAACTCAACTGGTAAGAGGTGAATTTTAGCTTTATTTTACTCTTCAGAGAAATCTTCATAGTAAAAAGTGAATTAAGCTTTTTGGCTTAAAAATATAATGTAATTCTAATCCCAGACATTATATTTTATAAACTGGGAATTCTTACAGAAGCTTGACTAGTTCTGTTTGTGACCTATTTTGTTTGGGTTCATAGACCCTCAGGGAGTATTTGTATTCTCCAAGGGCATAATAGCAGAGCTATTTTATAATTTTTAATATATCTCTCTTTTCTTTTTTTATTCTTTTTTTTTTTCTTTTTTTTCTCCCTTTTCTTCATTCTGCTTCCTTACTTCCTTTCTTCCTCCCTCTCTCCCCTCTCTCTTTGTCTCTCTTTTTCTCTTTTCTCCTCTTGGTTCCTTGGCTAGTGACACATGCTCATAATTTTTCTATGCAAGGTCCATTTTCATCTATTTAATTAGTTATTTAGTTATTTGGTTATTTCAAAGAATGTAATAAGCATCTGTGAAAATACTCCCCTGTCCCCCAAAACTAGGATTGTGATAAAAAACTGTATCCAAACATGTTTTTCCATCACCAACCCATCCTCACATCACTCCCAAACAGTCAACATTCCTACCTTTTAAAATAGATTTGTCTTGCATATGTATTCCCAAAAAAGCACACAGATTTTTTAAAATTTTAATCATTTATACCTTTGTAAAATGTATATTTGGTACTTTCTTTTTTCACTTAATGTTATATTGCTAAGATTCATCCAGATTTATGGCTGTCTCTGTAGTTCATTCATTTTGGCTGCAGTATAATATTCCATTGTATAAATATCCCATATACCACAACTGATTTATTCACTCTCTTGATGGTATCTGGGGTAATTCCAGGTGAGTTCTATAAAACTTTCAAGGAAGATATTACAATTTTATAAAAACTCTTGCAGAGAAAAGAAAAAAAAGGAATATTTTCCAATTTATTCTATGTGGCCAGTATAACCCTGGAACCAAAACAAAAAGGAAATTATAAGAAAGAAAATTACAGTTCCATCTCACTTATGAGTATGAATATAAAGATTCTAAACAAAATATTAACTGATTGAATCCAGCAGTGCAAAAAATATTGAAACCAAGTTGGATCCATCCCAAGCTTCCATGACATAACTGAAAAATGCATAAATGTAACTCATTATAGTAACAGATTAAAAGAAAAATACTTTGTCTCAAAAGATGTATAAAATACATTGCTAACACTAAAAATATACTCATGATAAAAAAAAAATCTAGTACATGTAGGATAAAAGGGACTTTCTTAAACTGATAAGAAACACATATAAAATGCCTAGATCAAACATAACCCTAAATGAAGAATGTGGGAAATATTCTTTAAAGGTTAGAAGAAGTATAAGGATGTCCACTATTGCCACTTCATGTCAAAACTGCATTGAAGGTCCTAAATAGTGCAATAAAAAAAGAAGAAAGAAAAAGATTGGAGGCATAAGAATTGTTAAGGAGAAAATGAAATTGTAATTATTTACAGTTAACATGATTCTTTACATAGAGATTAAAGAAGTTTTAAGAATTTATAGAGATAAATCCTTAAGTATAATAAAAAGAGTTTCACAAGGGTTTTTCAACCTTAAAACTACTGACATTTTGAACTAGATAATTCTTTATTGGAGATGGATGTCCTGTGCATTGTAGAATGTGTAGTAGCACCCCGGCCTCTTCCACAAGTCACCAGTAGTTGCACTGCCCCAGCTGCAAAATCCAAAAATATCTCCATACATTGCTAAATACCCCTGGGTGACAGAATCACCTCTGGACTGGATAAAAGACTAATACAAAACAAAACAAAACAAAACAAAACAAAAACAAGCAAAAAAACAACCTTCAGCTGAATTCTCTATACTAGCAGCAGAGTAGTAGATAATATAATTTTGGCCACCATTTACAATGGCATCAGAGAATATTAATTACCTAGGAGTAAGTCTACAAAAAATGGTTAAGTGCTGTGGAAAGAAAATTATAAGACTACATTAGATCTTGCAAAAGAAGATCCAAACAACCAAGAGACAACTTATGCTCATGGATAGGAAGATATTATAAAGATATCAAATCTTCCCCAATTGATTTATAGATATTATATATTTTTCCAATCATAATCTAAATAGGATTGTTCAGGGAACTTAAAAAGATGGTTCTACATTGTATACAGAAGAGTCTAAAGCAAAAACAAGTCAGAATACTTCTGAGAAAGAAGAATAGGGAGTGGGGACCTGCCATACCATTATCAGTCTTATTATGGAACTTTAGTAATTTATACAGTATGATGTTGGGTCAAAGAGAGACAAATGAATTAATGGAATAGGAGGGAAAGGCCAGAAAAAGGCACATTCTCTATGTAACAGGTATAAAATAGAAACATCTGTCCAGTCATTCAGAAAAGGGGAGTAGTGCTGAAAAAATGATCATCAATATAGGAAAAAGGTGACGTTGTATACCGACCTCACATCATAAGTCAACTGTGGGTAAATTAAAAATGTGAATGTCAAAAGAAAAATTTTAAACTTCTTAGTAAGCATTCATTATAAAAATTAATAAATTTGACAATCTTAAATCCAGATGGTAAAAGCATCTTTTTTTCTTTTCCAGCAACACATTGGACTAGATAGTCAGAGACCTCCTCCTAGTACACAGCAAATTTGAAAAAGCAAGAGTATATGTACACACACACACACACACACACACATACACTCACATACACAGACACTTTCATAAATGTACTCATAAATGTAGTACTGTTAGAAATACAATGATTAATTAAAACTTATAATGGAAGTCATATATACAAATAAATATCTATAAGGTATTAAATACCCCCACGAAAGAAACAATAAGCTTGCTCTAGATAAAGAGAGGTTTTCTGTCAGCGAATGAAAATATACTGAGATCCGAGGATTGCAACACATTTCGGTTTGTTCCCAAATTCCTCTTAAAATGTATTACTTAATATTGCCTAATTATTACATATTCTTTTGCATTTCTTTCCTTTAAACAAACATTTGATATTTTTATCATCTCTTCGGTCACTTTTCTTATAAGAGATTTTATTTAAACCTCTTAATTCATATGCTTCCCTGAAATGTGTATCACTAAATAATGGATTTTTTTCTTATTTTAAACATTCAATCAGCTTATTTGAGTACCATTAGTACAATTATAGGCTGTTATTTCTACTTCTCAAATTGTGCTATTCATTCCTGATAATGACACTTTTCATTCTTAAAACACCTTTAAGGCAAGATCATAAAGACATTTCCACAAGAGAAAGTACAATTGTCAGTTCAGTTTCTTGATGGAAAAATCAAGAAGGAGGGTTGGCTGAGAGAATTAGAAATGCCATTCAACTGTATTCCTTGTCCTATTTGTTTCACACACTAAAATAATCAGATACAGAAAACCATTTCAGATTCTTTTCCCTTATAGGTTATTACAAAATATTGAGTATAGTTCCCTGTGCTATACAGTAGGTCCTTGTTTGTTATCTATTTTATATTTAGTGGTGTGTATGTGTTAAATGATGAGAAGGAGCCAAGCCATGCAAAGATCCAAGTGGGAAGACCATTGGAGAAAGAGAGAAGGAGAGAGAGAACAAGAAACACCAAAGTACTGAAATAGAGCAAACATCATGTGTTTGAGGAACAGAAGGATCCCAGGGTGGATGAAGTATAGAAACAAGTGACTGGAGAATTAACAAGGCCTAAGGGCCATGATAAACACTTTGTGTTTTATTTTAGTGAAATGGGAAGCCACTGCATGATTTTAGGGAGAGGAGCCATCTGATTTGATGTGTGTTTCACAGTATCACTCTGGCCGCAGGATGGAGAGTGGATTGTTGTTCACCACTGTGAACATAGATATGGGCTAGGAGTTCAGGGAGAGATCACAGTAGCTTGGACCAGTGCAGAGAAGAAGAAATGGAGAGAATGGGGAAATTCTGGATATGTTTTGGAGACAGGACCTGTTAATGTCTTAGATGTGGGCTGTTTATTTGTTTTTACCACTGGGGCAGTTTGAATGTTATTTTAGGATCTTCTCTCCAGTTCTGGCATCCACTGAGCCATGGGTCAGACTTGGATGAATCCACACCTTTTTAGGGGAGAAACTATTGAAGGCGGGGGTGGGGAGTTGGTCCAGTGGAAATTGAAGTGGAGGCCAGATCAGAAAGGCTCAGCCATGGACTTCTTCCCCAGTGACTGGAGGGTTAGAGCAATAACTGCTGAAATAATTAGTCTTTTACACCTGCACTATTAAATAGGGATGGCTATTGAGCTTTTGAAATACAGCTAGTCCAAATAGCAATGATCTGTGAGTCTAAGGTATACACAGGAGTTTGAAGATGTGATATATAAAGAAGTGTAAAGTATCTCATTAATGTTTGTATATTGGTTACATTTTGATGTCATAATGCTTTGCATATATTGGGTTACACAAATGTTTTAATGAAAATAATTTTCTTATTTCTTTTACTTTTTAAAACTTCTTTGAAGAACAACTTTATATTTACAGAAAAATTGAGCAGATAGTACAGAAGGTTCCCATATTCCACACTTCCACACACACAGTTTCTCCAAATATTAATGTTTTGTATTAATGTAGTACATTCGTTACAATTAATGAACCAATATTGATATACATTGCTATTAGCTAAAGTCCATAGTTAACGTTCACTCTTTGTGTTTTACACTTATATGTGGGGTTTTAACTTAGGTTTTTGAATTGATTGAATGGATAGACAGTCCTCAGCTCCTTATTAAGAGGAAAAAGACTGTGAGGAACGTGTTTTGAGTGGGGACTGTTGCGTCCGGATATGTAAAGTGTAAGATGGTTCTCAAACAACCAAGTGGAGATACAGGTAATTGGTAAGTCTGCACTCAGGGCTAGGTGTATACATTTGAGACTCATCAGTGGAGGTATGAAGTTACATTTCGAATTAACATGGTCTGATGTGTTAATGGGAAATAAGAAAACAGACAGAGTGAGGACAGCTCACTCAAAAAGTTTTATTTTACTGCTAAGGAGAGTGGATAAATGAGGCAGTAAGGTTAGTAATGGGATTTGTTTGCTTGCTTTTTTTTTTAAGATGAGAGCTATGAGAACTCAGTTGTAAACTGAAGGGACCACTGCAGACAGTCTAAACCTGTTGATGTACAAGAAAGAAGATAACTGTGAGACAAAGTGCATGGAGAGTGAGAGTGAAGGGGGGGTCCTAGCACTAGGGGAGGAACACGCCTTTGATTGGATGAGGGACGTGTGTTTCAGCAGGAGGGAAGCGATCATATGAGCATAGATGCAGGTAGGCTGTAGGTTTTGTTGGGGAGTGAGGAGGGAGTCTTTGTCCTATTGCTGCTTTTCCTCGGTGAGAAAGTCAGACAAGCTGAAGCAACGGGGAGGAAAATGTTGGATGTGTGCGACATGAAACAGTTAGTCATCCAGAAGTGGGAGAAGTGGATTCACTGGGAAAGTATGGTAGAATCAGAAAACAATGTTGACTACACATTGGAATCTGAGGTCATGAATTTAAGGTAAGACCAGAGAGCAGGGTCGGGACTAGATGAAGCAGTGGGGCACCTAACGAGCAGAATTTAGGGAGGCGCCCACTCTCAAGAGTCACGCCCAAGGCATCTCACATGCTTCAATCTAGTCCTGGCCTTGCTAGGCAGTAAAGTTTTATGACTTTTTCAAACAATATTCAGCTGCTTGAGTAGAAGAAAAGAAGATGTACAATTGAGTTCAATCATGAGTGTTTTGGCAGAGGAATAAAATCTGACAGAGAGGGGAGAAGTATAAAAGGACAGAAGGCATTTGGAAGGAACATCATAGAACCTATGCAAGACTAGGAGGGAAGAGAAACTATCATGGGGGTGAAATACAATGAGAAACTGGGGTAATAAATGAATCACTATATTTAGGGGCTCATAGAATTGTTGCAGTGGGGGCAGAAGGTGGTATCCAGAGAACACAATTTGAGAGATGATGTAGTTACTGATTTTAGATTCTGATCATGTTAGTGGCGGGTGAAATGCATGTGAAAGTGTGAAAGTCAGCTAATGTAGAGGCCAGGATGCTGAGTCATTCAGGTGTGTGATGAAGCCACTAGAAATGATAACAGGAATATGGGTGGAAGGGAATACAGTGAGCCAAATGCTGAAGTTTTCAATGAACAAAGGCTAAGTAACTGAGATATGTAAGAGTAATCTGACTGATTCCTAAATAAACTATCATATGATTCTAAGTCAAATATATAGCTCTGTTTACTGTTGTAATGAATACTTGATAAAAATAAATTGGATAAGAAAAGGGAGAGCATGAATAATTGAGATTCTGTTGAAAGTTGCTATTTCCTATGGCATTTGGTCAATGACTTCAATCTCATATATTCATTCTTCTTTTTAAGGGTGCTAAAAATTACTAAATTAACTGATTTTATTTTTACCATTCTTATTTTTTCCTGCTTACCCAATTGCACAGGTGGTTATGAGAAGGAAAAGGGATAGTTTTGTAGCAAGAAAGAGAAACAAAAGTAATAAACATGACAATACACTGAGCGCCTTACACTTATAAATACATTTATATATAATATTTGCACATAAAAGTGAATGAATTACTCTTGCATTGCCTTTTGCGTTGTGGAAACAAGAAAATGTAGATCAAGGGAGCATAAGTGTTGGCAGAGGAATGGATAATGATGATGATAGTTTTCACATATTGCACACCTGTTGTGTGCCAGTCACATACTACGTGCTTCACATGCATCGTCTCATGCAGCCCTTGTAATAGCCCAGGGAGGTTGGGGTTATAATGTTCTCTTGACAGTTGACAAAACAGGTTTTTGGAGAGTAACTTGCCCAGATTACACAGGTAACTGGCAGAGCCAGAAAGCAAACCCCAGTCCCTGGATCCCAAGCTCATAATCTTCCCCAGAACAATATTCAACAGAGCCAATATTTTCAAATAAAATCTTCTTTGGATAGGTCATTTTTCCTACCAAAGCACGTTGGAGTGCTTGACATGCCTAGTAACAAAAATACAGTTTTTTCCATGCATTTCATATTGAACAGAAAATATCCAAGGTGATATATAGACTCTGAGAGCAGTATCTGACTAGTAAAAGTTACCTCCACCTCCATGTTGTTTGTTTCCATTTCTCCACTAACCCACATTGATTAAAGAGTATGTAAAAAATTAGTGCACTTCAAAATTTCTGAAATAACTAAAGTCTAGGATGGAAAGAAACACAAGAAAACTTGCTGGAGCATAATTTACTATATGTATATGAATTTAGCCTAACAAAATATATTTATATTTCTTACTTGTGTTGTTAGTAAACCATAATACATTGATGGATATATGGAGACGTTTGTCATTTCAAGTTTTTTTCTGGACAAAATGCCTCTTAATTCTGTTTTTCAGGGTGCCCAGTTTCAATACAAAGGGTGATCTTTCAAATTTCTACTTGTTGAAATTAATAAACAACATAGCCTCTCACGGTTACTCAAGGGTGTTCTTTATTACATAGACCACAGTACCAGGGCAATTATTTGAGATAAGCCAATATGCAATTGAATCAGTTCTTTGTTGAAAGGGTTGAAGTAATTCAACTGCAAGCCTAGCCCAAGATCAGAAATCAGATTAGTAAAGCAAGTTGCAAGAGTGGTTTCTAACATCACACTGATAACAGTGTAAAAGGGACTTATTTGGTCCCTTCATTTGTGAACATAAAAGACGAGAGCTGACATAAGTGAAGTTCATAATGCTATGAAGAAGCTGAATGTGGATTTGCTTGGAATTAGTGGGTGCCTCTTTCATGCTCTACTGTAATTTATTGATTGCACACTCAATATCAAGCAGTCTTCGGTGCTGTGCCCACAAAGATAAGAAATGCACTCTGCCTTTATTAAGGAGACCACGGTCTTGTGAGGAAGGCAGAGGGTCCACCCAGTATTGAGCACATAATAGGCTCTCAATAAATATCTGTTGAATGAGTGTTTTGATCAGGAATGGGGATGGACAGTACAAGTGTACAGAGAGTAGTGAGTGCCATGATAGAGAAGGACAGGACATGAAGAGACACTTGGGTCCCTGCTCCAGATTTAGAAGATAAGTATCCTTATAGGTGTGCCTTTAAGACACATCTTGAAGGAATTATATAGAGAAGAAAGGTTAGGACAAAGGAGGAAGTGAACTTATAGAAAATAACATGCGAAACAGGATCGTGAGAAAGAGCATGGTGAATTTAAAGAACTGGATTTTAGGTATATTTGGCTTTGTGTTCGTAGAGGAGAACAAGGATTAGAAAGGGTGACTCCAGAAAAGCCATACATGCTCACTGAGAAGTTCTTATGCTCTCATATAGACCTTGGATCTCAAACACAGCACTGCCATAAAACAATAAAGGAAATAATAGTTAATATTTATATAATGCTTACTATTTACTGAATGTTTTCTGTATACTGATTCACTTAATCCTCATATCCCTCTGAGATGGGAATTACAATTAGCCCATTCTAAAAATGAGCCAAGTGAGCAACAGACAGATCAAGTAACTCACCTGAGATCATCTATCTAATAAGTGCCAGAGCTGGGGTTTGAGTGCGATGATCTGGCCCCCAAACCCACATTTCTAGTATATTATACTTTTATATAGTATGTATACTTTAGTATATTGCCTCTTGGTGCAATGCCAAATTTAGTGTAACTTGCTATTAATAATTATATTGAAGTATCCAAGTTGGACAATTATGTTTGGGATAATACAGCTCTCATTAGCTTGCTTTCCAGTATACCTTCTTGAGGTGGAGAAAAGAGATATAGAAACAGCTAGCACACTAAGAATTATATATAACTCAGAGTACATTCATGAGAATGTGTTACACAGGTGACATTCTCCTAGCCTGGGTATCATTATGGTAAAAAAGATTGGGATGCTGTTGTAGGAGATGAGGAGCCACTCAGTGAGGGATATGACAACACTGGGGAATTTAGTGAGACAAAAGTAAATATTACTTTATTCATGGAGTACATGACATCAGAATTTTGAAATGGTATGTAAATGTCAGGACTTGTTGATGATGTTAATGTGAAATTCATAACTGATGTGTATTTTTCCATCCAGTAATCTCTTACCCATTGAATTCCCATAATCCTTTGTCTAGATATTACTTAAAGAATGTTTAATATCCTGTCTATTACTCTGCATGGGCAGGTACTGAGAATACATATGGGGTGAATCATCATCATCATATTTAATTACCACATGCATTGTTCTTTGCAACTGTTTAATTTTCATAGCAACTCTATGAGTGTTATTATTACTCCCATTTTACAGACGAGGAATCTGAGGATTTAAAAGTTAACCTGCTCACGTTCACTTGGAGTTAGAAAAGGTTTTGATCAGTTAGAGGACATGGGTTTCCACTTGAGTATCTAAGGAGTAGTTAAGATAGTGGTTGATTGGAGAGCTCCTATTTTTTTCTCTAATTCCCTATTTCTTTCTTGATTTATATATAAAGTCATTTCCCATGTGAACTAATAATAATAATTTAAATGCATATAGATCTTTTGAGACTTAAAAATATGTTCATCTTTATTGTTTAAGTCCCTGTGTGACAAGTGAAGAAAAGAGAGTACGTAAGTTGTGAAAATAAATGCAGAAGCAAAGTGAGCATCAATGTGCAGCTCTTGACTCTCAAAACAGTGCTCTTTCCTCCATGCTGTGCCATCTCTTGTGTCCTTAGCAGTTTTTTGCAGATACCAGGCATCTCATCAGAGACTTCACACTGCATTCAAATTTTAGGAAGATTCCAAAGAGGAATGTTTTAGACTTTTGTGATTATTGGTTTTAGTTTAAAACTCCACAAGTAGAATAAGGAACTCATTATAAGATGGAAATATATAGAGTTGACATGTATAACTATTAGTAGTATATATTTTGGTGGAGTAAAATATAGAAAAGAGATAGCAAGAAGGGGACAGTTTCTAGTATAATACAGAAATTAAAGCCGGTATACAGTGAGAAGAAATTCAGGGAAGGGAACGTGAAGAGAGAAGATTGGCACAAAGAAAAGGGATTGATGTCAGGCGAATTTGTCAAGATAGTAAAGAGTAAGGCAAGAAGATGAAGGTGTGGGCTGTGGGCAGCCTCCAAAGGCTAGTAGAGAAAAGGAAATTCTATATAGAAAGTGAGACTATAGATGGAACAAGAAAACATTGCAGGTAGTGATCCCTTTCTACTCTTAAAACCTGTGATTATGTAAAACTTAATGAGAGAGAAAGTAAAGGTGAGCAGAAGCTATTAAGAGAAAAAGATGAAAGCTTCTGGGAGAAATGGAAGGTTAGAAAAGATGACATTTCTTGCATCCTGCTGCCCCGCCACTATTGCACTATCACAGTGAATTGAGGGAACTTTTATGATCTGAGCGGAGTTGGGACTTCGCAGCGACCACTGCCTCACGCACTGAGAGGATCCTAAACGTAGCCCACATGGATAGACTCTTGGGCAGAAGTAGCAAAAGCAGAGGCTTAGAAGAGACATAGAATACGGCACTTGCTTCAGAGTGGAGTTCAAGTCAGAATAAAGTAAAACTCTAGGGAATCTGGCTGCGACGTTCTCCTGCCACATTTTGAATTGCTGTTCATAGTTCATACTGTACAATAGCTGTTATGCTTCAAGGCGTTTACACTCTTCTCTATTAACTGCCATTCTCCGTAGCCACTATTGGCTGTCCAGCCTATCAACTTTTATTTATTTAACTGTTAACATTTGTTGCCTAACTTGGATTCTCATCAGTTACTTTCTAGTGTGTGTAATGAAGCACGTCTTCTTCCTGAAAGTATGTCTGGGCTTCTTTTCATGTCAGAGATATTATGCTACCAAGAATGACCTTGTATGGATTACTAGCTTCATATCTCTTACTATGCACAATATTTTTTTATCTACCATTTTTTTCTTACGGAGAAATAAGCCTAGTGGTCTATCTCACTGAAAAGTTAACATTGTTTTCTAAACATTTACAGGTAGTGCTGGGACACCGGTCACTTTTAATGAAAATGGAGACGCTCCTGGTCGTTATGATATCTTCCAGTATCAAATAACCAACAAAAGTACAGAATACAAAATCATTGGGCACTGGACCAATCAGCTTCATCTAAAAGCAAGTATCAATATAAACTTATACTTTATGTATATTGTTCTCAAGGAGAGACGCTTTAAGTGTATAACATTTGTTAGAATTGATCTTCTTGTAAATAAATTTTCAGAAAATGTATGATTTGATCCTTCTTCAACTTTAAAATGTTAAGAGAAGTCTTAAATGTCTGTAGAGATATTTACTCTCTGCAGGGATTTAATGAAAGATCTCATTTTCTTTTAAGTGACTAAATATACATTTAGGGAAACTTTATACTTTTCTGAAAGGCTCAGTTGTTCAAACCCTTGTACAGTGTGTGTGTATGTGTGTGTATGTGTGTGTGTTGGGGGGAGGGGTGACAAACTGTGCCATGAATGACAAAGTCGGTGCTTAATAAGTGTGCTTCACCTTTGCCACATCGTAAGTTGGGATCTTGCAGCTACATCTGCTGGATGGAAGTCAATCATGATCTGTATTTACATTACCTCTTTGAATCACAGCATCAGAGAAAGTTAATGTACCCAGAAGAGATGTTCAGTTTTTTAACAGCCCTTAGGGCTACCGGCTGTTCCTGTCCCCCTGGAGAGCCATGCAGGCCCAAGGCCCACAGATTTTGCATTTCCTACAAGTGGCCACGTGAGGAGAACTTGGAGAGCCCAGCTGGAAGCGAGGTCGCAGGGCAGCGAGGTCGCAGGGCCTGGGGCTGGTGCCAAAGGCAGTTGGTCATCTGCCTGCCCAGTGTGATGCTGTCACCGCCACCCGGGGCTCTGTCTCCTCCTGCTGGGACCAGGTGGGGCTGGCACGTGGGATGGCGGCAGGAGAAGAAGCTCTATCAGATGTGTCTAGCTGGCAGGCGGCCCTCCAGAGGGGCTATCCTAGGGAAGGGGTCTTCGGGGACACTGAGGGGAGCTGTCTGTTACCAGCACCCACTAATCATAAGGGGCTCCAGAGCAGGAGGCCCATCCTGAACTTGACGGATGGGGAGGCCTGGGAAGTCACAGGGCATAGGGCAGGCAGTGGCTGCGTGAGGAGGGCACAGGAGTGGTTGGAGAAGCATCTGCTTACCACGGGGTAAGGAATCATTTCAAAATTTAACAGCCTGTGGTGCCATATCCATGCACGCCGGCTCCTTCTGGTACAGACAAACAAGGAGTGTGCTCTGTGGTTGCAACTAAGGATCAGAGTTCCTTCTTACATGAACATTAATGTCCATAGTACATTCTCTCATACATCTGTAACGCTGGACTGTTTACAGGAACTGAGTGGCCGAGGAATCACTGCAGCAGCAGTGTTTCCCCTGTAGGTAGTGAGGTGCTTTTAAAATGTGTCTAATAAACCAGAAACATACTCTTCTACTGTTATATTGTTCTAATGTGTATTTCACTCTTTCCTTTAGTAAAAGTACCTCCTCTTCTTTTTTTTTTTTTTATAAATTTATTTATTTATTTTTGGCTGTGTTGGGTCTTCGTTTCTGTGCGAGGGCTTTCTCTCGTTGCGGCGAGCGGGGGCCACTCTTCATCGCGATGCGCGGGTCTCTCACTATCGCGGCCTCTCTTGTTGCGGAGCACAGGCTCCAGACGCGCAGGCTCAGTAGTGGTGGCGCTCGGGCTTTGTTGCTCCACGACATGTGGGATCTTCCTGGACTCGAACCCATGTCCCCTGCATTGGCAGGCGGATTCTCAACCACTGCGCCACCAGGGAAGCCCAGTACCTCCTCTTCTTGATTCTCAAAGCTACCATAACACTGTGAGAGCTGAGTTCATTTCTTAAATGAATAGTTAATTTCATTTCCTAGCTACAGCTTATCCTAGCTGGAAGGTAAACACTTATGACATACATGAGAGTGGGGAGAGAGATTATTCTTGCCTGTGTGTGTTTTACACGTGTGTATGTGCTTTCTTGTGTTTGAACCCATTCAAAAGACATCAATTTGGTGTTTTTAATACATTTTTCACCTCTGTATGTCCAAATGTAGCCCCTGAAGTGCTATGTTTATGTAGCACCAGTCACCGTATTTCTCAGAAAAGCAGATAATGAGAAATAAGAAAACTAGGATATTTATGATTTATTGTCTCTGTAATGACTTCCTGCTAATTATCACAGTTCCGCCTTCAATAATGTACAAAGACAGCTCAGATTTGCAACTATGGCTGTACTTCGTAAGACCACATATCTACACCTTACTACGTGTAGCAGCCTGATGAAACCTTCTCCCTTGTCCTGCAACCCAAACTTATGGAAACAAAGCTTTGGTAACTGTGGGTTATTGATGCCAATCTGAAAATCAATCGCTTCTTGGCAAAAGCCCTTTTGACAGCGGACCTCTGTGAAATAAAATAATTAAACACAACAAAGAAAATTTGATAAGGGTTAAAATAGGGAAGCTACTTTTTATCTGACTTCTATGAATGCCAAACTGCTTACTATATTCTTATGATTAAGGATTTAAATAACAAAGTTCAATTGTCGACAAATATGTGCATTAATATATAATATGAAGATACCTAAAATAATTATACACACAAGCATACGTACACACACACACACACACACACACACACACACATCTCTCTCTATATATATATTTATTATAAAACTTTATGTTGAATCTCAAGCTGCTCTTTTATGTACATTTACGGTGCATGAAAAGTTTATTATTGCGTTACTGCTCATAAAATATATCAAAACGATTTGTAAGAATTATTTCTCATGCATGATTATGATCGTTTATAACTACATAGCCATGCTAGCTTCACTGAAACAGAATCAACTGTCAGAAGAGAGTGAATTAGTTTGTGAAGAGAGGTCATATGTCAAGGGTTGAATTCTGAATTTTATCAGGACAAACAAAATGTTTCTACTTGGGAACAGGATTAGTCATCTGTTTGAAGGTGGAGGAGGGGTTTCTTGGAAAGTGACAGATTTACTGAAGTTCTGCTTAGATCTTAGGCAAGGCACCAAACAAATGCTTTGCCCCAGTTTTGTCGTCTATAAAGTAGAAACATTAATAGCACCTACCTTAGATGGGTTGTAATAAGAATTAAATGAAATAATACAGTAAAGCAGTTAGTCCAGGGCCTGGCACACATGACATCCATAAACATTACCTATTATTAATCCAGTGTCTCATGATTCTATGTGGTCAGTGGGAGATCTGAGAATGAGTGTGGTGAGTAGAGAAGTGAAGGTTCTGTCAGAAGAGGCACTTGAGTTTGCTTTAGCAAGTTCAGAATATGTTCACTTAAAATGGGGACCATTTGTCCCTATAGCCCATTGCCTGCCTTTAATATTGGCCTTAATACTTTAGCAAATCTATCTGCACTTACAAAGTAAACTTTATTTAATATCAGTATGTAGTTTCTTTTCCTATGGTAGCCTGTGGCTAGATATTGTCACCTAGGCAGTTATTTTTGAATGGATTGGATAAATTCATTCTGTGCACATACTGCATGCTAAGTGCTGGGATTAGGGTGAAAATGTGAACTCTGCTCTCAGGGCGCTCACAGACTGGAAGGACAGACACTCAAACCAATAATTCTAGTGCAGTGGGGCAGGCCACAGATGAAGGTAGGTCCGTGGTTTTGCACCTGCAGCCCAGAGACAGGCCCCGAATCTGGCCTAACTGCTGGTGGGGGTTGTGATGATGGCAGGGGAGGGCACTCCTCCCCATGTACTCCATCTCTTCTTATTCTCTTAAACCAGATTTGCAATAGATTTCACACTCTTAATGGTAAGCATTTATCAGCCAGTTATTGGATTGAATTCGGCTTATTTTCAAAGAGCCAGTTTTTCTGACTGAATTCAACCATAGGATAAGTTTGTGCACAGAGGGTGCATGATTATGCATATATGAGTGCAATAAATTTGCCCTGAATATATCTTAGTGGAGTGAAAGAAATTGTAAAAGTAGGTTATTCTTTTTTTTTTTTCCTGGAAAATCATGAGGTGTTTTATTTCCCATTGTCTTCATTGTTCTAAACATTTTTTTTCTTTTTTATGGCACTAACATATGTTCTTAACTTAGCAATTACAATGAGTTAGTATAACTGTTGATTTTGATTTCAGTTTTTTATTCAGTAATCTCAGTCCATGCATGAAGGGCATATTGTCTACCTGAGAGTGCATTTGAACAATTAGGCTTCTCCGTTTTGTGAGGCTGAATCTCTCAAGAGGCAGGTGGTCCTTATTAATAATTACAAAACGTACTGCAACCTAGAGGTTCAGAGAAAACAGTGGAGCCTGAACTGCAAAAAGAACAGCCATATGCTGCTTCGAGTCCGCAGGGAGAAGGTGTATGGAGGCTACCGGATGGGCCTAAAATAACTGAGGGCTCACTTTTCTGTACTTCCAACCAGAGCTACTCTTTCTAGATTACTGTAAGAATGAGACATAGTTTTTGCTTGTTTTGTTGTTTTTATTCTTTTTTTATTCAAATAAATAATTTGAAGATAAATAAAGATAGTAAAGGATAATGACTTCATAAGAATGTTTCATTGTTAGCAGCATGGAGTCAATTGGAAAGGGTGATTTGAAGAAGAAGGGCTTCATTTAATTTTGTGTGGGGCCACTCCATAGATGAAAGTAACTCTTGACCAGGTACTGAATTCTGACCCTCAGTTTTCTCATCTGTTAAGTGGGATAATAAATAGGCTTATTATGAAGATTAAATGCATTGGTATTCCAATGCATAGTGGTCAAAAACAAGACCTCAAAGTCAGAAAGAAGATTTTTGTGTTCCAACCTTCCATTCCTGAGCCTTGGGCATGTTATTTTACCTCTTTTAGTCTCAGATTCTTCATCTGCATGAAACAATCATAACTACTTCATAGAGTTATTGAGATAATTAAATGAAATTGCATATCAAAGATCCTAGAACACTGCCTGCTACATATTCAGTGTTAAACAAATATGGTAATAAAAATTTTGTTTTGTTTTGCCAGGAAAACCAGCCTATTGCAGAGGACCTATAATGGGTATTGGCAATCTGAAATTCCATATATGAAAAGTCTTTTCTGCCTTTATCTTGATGTTCTGAGTAGGGAGTAACTGTAAAAAGAGTTACACTATGATAACTTGTCTGTGCCTATATAATAAACCCCAAATGTTTATTTTGGTATGAAAAAAAAAGTGGGCTTCATGAGTCAGTGCTTTGGGGACAACCAGAAACTCAAGCAAGCTTTCTGATTTAGCGCATTAAATCTGTCTTTTCTATGTACCTCTACTGTAGCATTTATAACATGATATTTTAATTGAATATATGTCTTTGCCTGCCAATGGTCAGGCAAATACATGCTATACCAGGGGTTCCTCAACCTGCTTGAAATACAGAAAGAGAAAGTTTCTGAGTCCCCTCATTTGCCTCATGGTTATATTGCTTTGGATAAACATCAAAAGTTATTAACCAAAATCACTAGATTCCCTAATGTCATAGAGGAACAGCTTTTCTATGATGAAGGTTATTGACATAGCCTTGAAGTAGAGGACGGAGTGAATGGAGTGGAAACAATGTTCGAGGGGACGCTTGACCCTTTATTTGCCTTGACTCTTAGGAGCCATGCGTTTCCTCTTTGCCTGTTTCCCCATTGCAAAGTTGCCTGCATTTGAAAATGCTCTTTCATATGATTGTCAGTGCATATAAAAGATCATTCACCCTATGAGACAAGCATTATATAAAGCTTTTCCCATCCTACAAAGTATGAATGTGAAGTCAATTCTCCGAGACCCTTTACTACATTCCAATAGGACTTTAAATGCCACTCTATTTCCTGCCTTTATATTCTATTCAGACAAGGCCTTTTTTTGCTTCCTTTCCTTGTAACAAGATGATTAGTTGTCAAAACTATATTTTTGTTCACTAGATGCAAATTTATTCTTTTCAAAATAGGTCATTTTGGGGTAATTAATTTTTGTTTATGAGAAAATAAGCATTTGGTAAATTCATGTTTTTGACACATCAAGCAAAGTCAAGGTAATTAAAGTTTAACTGTGTTCTTGCTAGTACAGAGTAGGGGCTCAGTAAGGACTTGTTGAATATGTCATGAACGATATGCTGATATTTTCTAAATACTGACTTAATATGCAGCACTGATCCAAGATTATTGATTAGGAAGTTGACTTGTGCACAGATTATTTATTCAGTGACTGCTCCCTCCCAGGCAGGATGCTAAGCCATTGAGAAGTACAAGGTTCAATAAAATAAACTCCCAGAGAGCAAATGATTTACAATCCATTAAAGGTAACTGTACACTTGAATAATTATAATAAATGCATACTTAGAAGGTACAGATTAAAGAACAAATTATGAATTAAAATATGTAATGATTACCTCCAACTAGAGGGACTGGATAAAGTTTGTTGAATTCAAACTGGATCTTCGATTACTTTGGTGGCTAGAAATGGTTGGAAGAGTGTGTAGGCCATGGCAAAAGCATCCATATATCCATCCATCCTTCCATCCATCCATCCATCCATTTATTTATCTATTCATTCCAGAATAAAGTGCCTCCAATGTGCCATTGCTCTACACGGTGCTGGAATGATTTAGAGGTGTTACAGATTCAATCCCCAGGATCATCCCTGAGTTGGGAGTGCACATCTATTGGATGTGCAGGCATATCCCGCCTACAGAATGTAAGTTGTAAGTTCATTGATGGAGATGAGGAATGTTGACTAGGTTTTCATAGGGAGGTGGAAAGGGTCACAGTTTATTTAGGGAATTGAGTGTGATCCTGAGCTGCCAGCACAGAGGACTATCTGAGCAGAGCATATCATGCAGAATGAAGAAAGATGGCTTAAAGCTAAATTTTATAGAGTTTCAAAAACTATTAGAACACAAGTTGATATTCTTTAAGCTACAGTGAGCTTTTCGATAGAGACATTCTCAGCTTTACACTTCAGGGAAACATTTTGGGCAGCAAAGTGTAGATTGGCTGGAGAAGAGGTCGTTCCATTATTTAGCAGAAACCGTAATTAAGAATTAATTTCTTTCTTATTTTACCTAATTGTTCGGCAGGTTCTTTCTGCCCTATCTGTCCATCTACTTGGTTTGTGTTTTGTTCTACAAAATATTTAAAAGGACTTACTAAGATACACTTATCATAGTAGGAAAAACAAACAAACAGTAAATTAGGAGGAAAGGATCAAGGGAGTTGATAAATTTTAGTTAGTAGTTGAGTTGATTTTCTTGTCAATAATTATGGCCAATAGATTTATCTAGCTGTTCAGTAGAGTCAGAAATAATCATACTGCTATTTTAAGAACATACAAAATTATGCCATATAAAATGATTTAATCTGATTAAGAATTCAGAAGCTGGATTCAATTATCTGGATCTAGTTGGAGCCAGATTCCCGGGGTAATCTAATAGTATCCAAGGAATCTAGTAGTTCATCAGGGAAAATACAAGTGGGGCACTAAAAAAGCTATTATTATTCATGAAAAATAGGAAAAGTCATAAGTGCTTAGTTATTTTGGTAAATAATCAAAGTGACACAGACAGGGAAAAGAAAGCTAAAAAAATAATAGAGGTCAAATTGGAAAAAGCAAATCAAAAATACAATGCAACTAAAGAAGGACGTAACATAAAATAGAAAGTGCCTCTTTATACCAACACCAAAGAAGGGCAAAGGATGATGGTGACTCTAGACTTTTATGGGGATAATAAAGTAATAAAAATGATAATAAATGGTATTTTAATCCTTACTTTAACCTTGGGAGGAGAAAAATAAGTTCAGTTTTGACATGATGAGTAGAATCAGTAAGGTTACAAACATAAAGTGATAATGTAGAATAGAGGAATAACTGGTAAAAAATCATTTTCTTATGGTAGATTTACTAAACTAAAATATATGTGAACCCTGTATCCTAGGGTACTTTTGAAAAGCTCAGGGGACACATCAGTGTTATGTAAAATCTACAACGTACAAGAGAATTACAAGTAAGAACTGAAAAGTATTATATATGAATAAAATATGTAACTTCCAGCTGTAGATGGAGGTCAGTAGTTGATAAGAGCATGAAACTAAAAAGAAAAAAGTTAATATGTCTGTTGACTGAATCAGAAGTTTAACATGACATCTTTCCTCAAAGCTTCCACTGTCTAAAGAAGGAAAATAGAGCCAGAAGCTGAAATCCTCCCAAGTCCCTATCCCATTTTGTTGAGGTCATGGATCCTTATCTCTAAGTGAAGTTGCAGAAATGTGCAATTGTGCATAAACTCAGGGGTAGAGATGTAAAATAGTGTTCTTTCTTAAATCCATAAATAAATGACAGAGGGATATAACAAGGACACAGAAAGGTACTAAATTTGACTAGTATTTGATTGCTTTTATCAGTTATAAAATCATTTGTAATAAAACATTATTTTGAGATAATTGCAGATTCACATGGAGTTGTAAGAAATGATAAAGATTCCATGTCTCCTTTACTCAGTTTTCCCCGCAATGATAACATCGTGAAAAACTATGGTGTAACAGCACAAGCAGGATCTTGATATTTATACAGTCCACCAATCTTTTTCATATCTCCTGTTTCACTTCTACGTGTGTATGGGTGTTTCTATGCATTTTTGACCTGTGTAGGCCCATGTATCTACCACTGTAGTCAAGATGTAAGACATTGCCGTCACCACAAGGATCCCAAATTGTCATTTAATAGCCACACCCACATCCTACCCATATGCCTCCCTTCAGTGCCTGGCAATAACTAATATATCCTCTATTTCTATAAAATTGTCATTTCAAGAATGCTGTGTGGATGAAATCATATTGTACGTAACCTATTGGGTTTGGCTTTTTTCGCTCAGCATGGTTCCCTCCAAATGTAAACATGTTGTTGTGTTCCTTTTAATTGCTGAGTAGGTCCATGGTATGGATGTACCAAACTATGTGTAGTTACTCACTCTTTGAAGGACTCCTGAAAAATAATTATGCATCAATCTGCTATGAGTATTTGTTGAATTGTATGTAGAGAGAAACAGCAGGGAAGAGTGATGTCTCATCTCAGAACTGAACTAAATCATTTTTATAAGATAGTTTCAGAAGTTATACTTAACCCTTTAATATAGAATATTTTTAGAAAATAAGAAAAGGAAACTTTCTTGCTGCAACATACACCTCAGATCCTTCACAACTGGCATAGTGACACCTTGGCTGCAGTGTGCTTAATTACTATAATCGCAGCAAACATACCTAAGAGAAAAGTTCTCATTTAAAAGTAATACCACCTGGATCTATGTCCTCTTAACGTTATAGTCTGTGAAACCACACCTATGTTCTTTCTTATCGTGCTTCACTTTTCCATCCCTTCTGTCAATATTACACTAATGTTGCTGTCTATGACACTAAAACGCAACTCTCAATGAGTTTCCAAGACTTCCTCAAAGTCATCCCTATCCTGTATTTAAGTTGTTCTGACGCTCTGCTAGGCTTTGCTGTATCTAGTTCTCATTTGACTGCTTTTGTAGCTGTCAGATCTGTTGGTACATGCATTTTTCTGCATTCAGGCCATGTTTTTAAGATTCCAAAATTCAGACATGATTTCTAGATTAAGCCACTATAAGATCTTTGAGACTACTGATCTAAAATTTGTACAATTTTTAAAGGGAACCTGCAGGGACACTGCAGTTGGCACATGCTCTATAAATCTCCTAGCAGGAACCCACTTTAAGCTTAGCAGCTGTGAATTAAATCCCTTAATTATCCTATCCTTAAACTAGTTTATCAAGGAATCAGCCAATTTTTATAAATGGTCTCCATAAAATATTTGACAGGGGTGTAATTTCATGTTGTTCAGGGCACACAGGTACTTGGAGGACAGACCCTAGGAGGTTCTGCATGGTGTGGAAAGTGTCACTGGAAACTAGGAAACTTGTTTTTACCCTGACCTCTCATTCATCCTGAGATAGGGTTGTGCTTTATTACTTAATATTTGGAGCCTCAAGTTCCATGTTTATAAAATTAGGAATTTAATGTAGTTATTCACTAAAATTTCTTCCAGATCTATTATTCTCAAACTGGATACTTCAGATAGTGAGAGTTATGTTGGATGTATTTTCCTGTTTTTGTTTACTTGTTTTTTAGATTTAAAAGTTTAAGCCATCCATCATTCAACTATACAGAAGTGATCCTATGGTGTAAACCTCACCGAACAGAGAGCTTCCTTATGTGATTTTTTTTTTTTTTTTCTGTTTGGGATATTTATTTTAAAGAAGCATGGCTACTCATACCCTATGAAAACTAAAACCAAAATGGGAGAAGTTAATAAAGACAACTTAGGTATTTTGCTACCTTGGTTTTAATAGAAATGTAAAAATTGTTCAAAATAGATATGGTATTAGTTCTCTTTTGCTCTCCCAGCTGCATGTTTTTATAATATGCTTTAAAAAATAGGACTCTTCTATAGGGGAGCTAAGTTGATTCTGTTAGTTAGACTGAATTCAAACATGGCTAAGTAGAAATGACTAATGTGATTGGAGAAATGCTAGTTTATCTCTAAAAGGAGGGATAAGTCCTATGTTTGTGAAGAATTAGGGGATGTCATGGTAGAGAAGAAAAGACCACATATGAGCAATAAATGTGAGCTCGGCTTATTTTTTCTCCTATAAAAAGAGAAAAATAAGATGATTTCGGAATTCCTGCTGTGCCATCAAAAACTGGGTTGCATTCAGCCTGTGACATTGAGGCAATCAGGCTGCAGCATTTATTGCCCTCTTACCTCATGTACAATCAATAGTTTTATAGTCAGAGGTAGAGGTATCAGAACTCAGGCACCGTGATCTCATCTCAAGTCCGCCTTCATCACAGGCATGAGCTTATCCACTTCCTGAATCTCCCCAGAGTTCTTTCTACTCTTTATCGGATTTTTACATATTTGTATGTAAAACTTCTCTCCTGAGATGAAGTTTTGCATCTGTTACGGGCTGGCTGAGCAATTACTGGGCATTGCATGAAAAACAGAACTTTTTTCATAACTTTTAAGAGATTGTTAAGAAATAATTGGCTTTTGAAAGTTCATACCATTCTACTACCCTTATGACACAGCTTCCCACAGGACAATTTGGTTCATTTTTCTGAGAGTTTATGATGACTCTGAACATTAGGAGATAGTAGTCTCTTTTACAAAAAAAAAAATTCAAAAACTGTTGGAAACCTGAGGCTGAAATAACTTCCAAAATGATAACTGTGGCTCTTGTCCAAGTCAGCATTTTTTCAAATGCCTTTCTCAGAACACTGGTTCTGCAGAATTTTAAATAGCTGCTATATATGCACACAAAGGCCCTCTGGTTAAAAAAGCTTAGGGAATGTTAGGACAACTGTTTTTGTTTTGTTTTGTTTTGTTTTCCTGCAAGAATTTGGAGACCCTTTAATATACTAATGTACACCATGGCTGACTGAGAAATGGGCATTGAATGTAATGTTTAATAAATTGATTTAACCATGAATCCTTTTTTATTTGAAGAACATTTTGTGGAACTAATATGCCTTGAAACTTACTGTGAAAAATGTTGGCTTAAGTTGAATCTTCCACCTAAGTTACATTTATTAACTCATTTAATCTTTGTCATATCCCTGTGAGTTAGATACTCTTAGAATGGCCATTTTATAGAAGAGGAAACTAAGATTAACAATAAGTTACTTATTTAAGTTCACTTGGCTAGTGGAAACATAGATGAAATTCCCAGGCATATATATCCTACACCAGTGTGCCTGCTTTTAGGAATACTAAAGAAGCAGAATCAAGAAGTTGGTGAACGGTTGGTTATGGGAACCAGGAAAGGTGGAGCTCATGATGACTCTTTAGTAGATGAGAAGGCAGAAGAGATTTTAGGAAAAAGCTTGCTATAGAAGAAAGCTTCAAGGAGGAAGTCACATTTAAGCTAGATGGATCTTGAATGTTCTGAACAATGGGCATGATGGCCAGGCATAGCAAGGGTAAGGAGGAGATTGCACAGATGCAGAGAGAGGGAGTCTCAGAATTTTCATGAAGAACAGAGGAAATGGGAAGGAAATCACAAAAGATCTCATCAAAAACTGAATTTTGGAATTTGGATCTCAGCATTGAGTGTGGATATCATTCTATAACTAGCATCAGTCCCTGTAAAGAAATGACCTGAGGACCACTGGGCATTAGGAAGATTACCTGCCATCAGCCTATAAAAAAGATGGCTTTCAGAGACAATCATAATTTAACAGTTCTGCTTGGCCATTTAAATTATTAGTGAATAGGCATGCCTTTAACTTACAGCTTATTTACAGAAAAAAAAATCCTTTATCCTAAACACAACTTAGTTCTTCAAATGGGACAAGCAAGTTTTCTTTTTACAAAACACCTCAGTCTATTCTGCAGTATTTTCTTGAACTTAACTGACCTCATTTAAGGAATTTAGGGAATTTTGAGGTAGAGATAACAACAATTCAAAGTTCATTTAAGAACCATTTCTGTAATACTGGTTAATAACAGAGCACTGTTAGATATCTTACTGTTTAAATTAATCTTCAGTAATTCTTTAAGTGCCATAATTTTGTATATGTAAGTGAATGATTTAGTGAACAAATTCAGAATCTATCAGGGCTGAGCTTGTAGGACAGCTGACAAGTTATAGACACTCTTGGTGTACCCCAGAAGACAGGCAAGAAAAATTTCTTTTCCTTGAATACCAACTACTTTGCCATTCCCATAAAAACTCTATAAAACTAGTTGGCCAGTGGTGACACCTTCTACCAGTATCTGAGCGAAGCCTTGTTATAATGTCCACTGCCTGCCATAAGCTTATTAAAATGTCACTGCTCCAGAATAGAGGCTGACACCAGTCAGCACAGTTACAGCTCCGAAATCTTTTCTCAACTAGGAATTGAAGCTTCCTGTTATATACTGACTCCTATTTTACAGAATCTTCTTAAAGATCAAGAGTTTTGTATGTGAAAATACTTTGTAAGCTTCAAAATGCTATAGAATTGTTAGCTAGCTATTATTTGTGAGGGCCATAATCATTTTGTATAGAGAATAACAGCCACACAAAATCACATTTAAAAACAAAACAAAACAAAAAAATCTCAACTTTGTCATTTTCCCATTTGGGAGAAGTTTTGACATATATTGAGGTAAGTATAAAATTAGTCAGAATTGTATTTGCATACATTTCTACAGAACTGAACTTCTAGTATTTAGTTTCCTCTGATTTTTGCATTTTTTTGGGGTGTGTGTGTGTGTGTGTGTGTGTGTGTGTGAAGTGAAATCTTTTACCTTCCCTTAAAAAAATAACTTTTCATACCCACCTCACATAAGAATGCCCATGGAAAATTCTGGTACTGTAACTGGCCCACAGAGTAGGTTCTCAGTAAATGTGGGTTGAATCTGAAAAATCCTCTCCTAGAATTGGCACTTGACCATTCGTCTCCTGGGTAAGTTGAGATGGGAAGAGATAATATGTATTTTTTCTTTAAGTTTAATCATTGTCCTATAGCTGATATATAAGATCAATACTAGAAAAATTAGATAACTAGATTAAAGCTCCAAATTAAAAATGGTAATTTTCCACGAATGTGTCTTTTTGCAGCCTTTTAGTAGTCTATATTTATTGGCATATAAAAGATAGCTGCTTTTGATAACTGGAGGCCTCACCATTCAAGAGTGCACCTCTGGAGCGTGGCAGCCATCTGCTGCCACTCCCTAGTGGCTGCCCCCAAACTGACCGGATTCTCTAAATGTTGAAGAAGAGAAATGAGCAATGTCCTGGAGTTCTGTGGCTTCCTCTGCCCTCCTCACCACCTGGCACATATACAGCTCGACCCATGGAGGAGCAGACACACTCAGCCAAGCTGTATTCCTCTCCACGCCAGTTGCTCCTTCCTCATCCTAACCACCCATCTCTTCTGTGCCATCCCTTCTCCTTCTCCTTTCTCTTATTCCCATTCTTTCTACAGGACGCTAAGGGGGAGCGGGATTGAGAGGCTGTACCCAGAGGGATGCAGGATTCTGGCCAAACTGTGTCCTCCTTCCCATCTCACTGCTTTTATTTCTTTCACCAAAAAATTCTTCCCATGTCAGGAATATATGCAAATACATCATTTCTTTTAGCTTCAAAGCAACCCTTTATGATGATATTGCTGTTCATATGTAACAGAAACAGTATGTCTAGTTTTCTCTTTAAGGAGAAACATGTTTGTTGTCCATAATCAGGTCTATGAATGAGGGGGGAACCAGGAATCACTGAAATAAGCTTGACTGATTTACACTGAAAAGATCAGAGAAAGAAACGAATATATCTAGCAGGTCAGAATGAGCATAGAGAAAGGAGCATGGGCTGGTTTGGTGGGAGATTTTGAGAGGGAAGAAAGAAAAGAAAGAGTCTTTCAGGTAGCTGCAAATTGCAAAATTTACAGAGGAAGAGAGAGAGAAATGAATGCTTGAGGTCAAGAGACCATCCATGGAAGAAAGCTTGCTCAAGAGGGATGCAAATGATTTTAAGAAATTGTGCTTAGTTAAATGGGTTACATAGAGGTTCATCCTTTGGAATTACTGAGAAACTTCCATGAATATTTAAGTTGCTTCCAAATTATTATTTGGATATTTAGTCACTATGCTGTAGTGTCGTGAGGCAGTGAGTTTTCTGTGGTTATAGTATTTCAGTGTAAAGTGTCATACCTAGTGTTTTTTTGGAGTGCATCATCGCCTAGAATGTAGGTTAGAGTGAAAATGTCAGTGTTTTACAGTGTGGAAATTTTCTAGAAATTTCTAGATGACTAGATGTTGTCTGTGGTTGTCCCTGGAATACTATACCAGATCCTGGAAGGAAACTTTAGCTACTACTCTGAGATTAATATAATGGTTTGGGATGATGATCTACTATTTGGCTTCAGATTACTGTATACATTACTTTTTTAAAAAAATTAGTATTGAGTGAATTCACTAAATTGAGACAGCGTAGGACATTCCTTTACATACTGCAGATTAGAAATTAGCTTTTTAACCTTACCTCCTAAGATAACAAATATCTTAAGAAATGAGGGACCATTCAGAATGGAGGCCTGGCGGTAAATGACAATTGAGCGGGATGGATGGCTCATGCATCAGTGATCCTGCACATCTACTCTTTCAGCACAATGTTTTCATATCATTTAAAGCTCATAAAATTCAAATTACTTCTTGTCTCTGGGTATTATATCTCCATGGGGTTCGCTTTGGGCAAACTGGTTTCCTTTGAAGTCCCTAGCAATATATTTTAGGTCATGAATTTTCCATTTGTTTTTATCTATCAACCTATGAGCCTCCGTTTTCTATTTTTCTGGCATTTATTAAAAATCTTGTCTGTTGGTTACAACTCCCTTTGCATTTTGTGTAATTACATAGTCTCTAATGACTTTATTCTTTCTCACACATCTAGACTTTTCCTACAGAGGGGTCCTGAAGGGATGGCCAGCAAATTCATGAGCCCACTTCCCAACCTAGATCAGCAGTGTCAATGTGGTTTTGAAAGTAACCTCATGAAATGTTATCTCACTTGTGAAGGGGGAAATTGCCTATTAATTGTGTAGATTATTAGATTTAGAAAAGAAGTGGCAGACAGAATCTGGCCATAACTTATGCTGCCAACATTCCAAATATATGTTCTTAAGGCAAGATTTTGTTGGGATATGTATGAATGAATATAGGAATTAACTGGGCACTGACTTTACAGGAAGAGTTCTAGTTTGTGTTTTTGCTTTTTCACATCCTGGTAAAAAGGAAGTGTTGTCATGGTAACTCTTATGGGTGGGAGTTGTTGGGGAGAATGTCAGAGAAAGCTCCTTACTCTTTTTTTTTTTTTAATTTTATTTATTTATTTTATACAGCAGGTTCTTATTAGTATATCTATTTTATACATATTAGTGTATATATGTCAATCCCAATCTCCCAAGCTCCTTAAGTTTTGAATAGCTTTATAATTTAACATCAGTGGTAAAGAAAGGTATTTTTCACAAGCTCTTCAACCTTCCAATATATGGGTAATAGGAATAGCTCTAAACTAAATTAATGATCGTTACCACTTACAAAAACTTCTTCAGAGATTCCTAGTCCTTGTCAGTGGGCAGGTTGCTTCCTCGGAGTATAGGAGATACTTTGAATTTCTAATTTCTAGTTTATTTTATATTCATACAATGAAGTTGCTATTACAGCTGTAGTAGCTCAATGCTTTGAGCCCTGAAGTTATAATTCAAGAAATATCCTATCTGACAGATGTCTAGGACTCCATGCTTACTGATGCAAGGAATTTTTGTCCAACACTATTCTATACTGTGTCCCAGTAAGGGAGTGCAGGTGAACTGAAATCAAATATAAAATGACTGAAGGCCAGAAAATATGAATATATGATGTAAAAAAGTGACATGTAGCAAAGGACTAATTGAGAAGAAATGAGATGAGAAAGAAGCAGCTAGGGAGAAAAAGCCAATAGCAACCGAAAGTAATATCAAGTTACTTTAGGAACCAAGGAGATTGGGAAAATGTGATGCAGTCTAGAGCCAGGGAAGGGTTAAGAGGAGAGTCAGAATGTTCTGCTCTTGAAATCCAAGTGAGTACGCAATAAACTCACACTTCAGGTGACTGCAGGGAGAGAAAATTTTGTCCTATGGGGGTAGGTTGTTCTTGGAGCTCTGATTGAAAACTCTAAGTATATTTAAGGACTGGTATTTGAAAAAGGATAACTTCTAAGATTGATATTGTTTAGATTGAAAAACTGGCAGACCTAGGATTGATTTGTGTGCCTGTAACTTGCCTTTCTGTATTCAGCTTAGAGTCCTAACACTTTGCAGCCAATAATAGAGTAGATTTTCCTTTCTAAATGGAAGAGACTGCATTTTGGGATAACTCATGTTGTTGGGGGATGTGGAAGACACACTTTATACACATTACCAGGAGAAACCACTTGGCCCCTTCCATCCTCACGGTCACAGCAGAGCTGACCGACACTAGCTAAGAAAATCTTCCTCCTTGTGAGTTCTCCACCTGATTTCATTCAAATTTTGGTGACACATGTTAATACTACCTGAGAAGTACTGGTCTGTCAGTTTTTGATTGGCAGCTCTGATCTGAATACAAAGTGTCCCTTTCTTCTTGAAAGAAGAATAAAATTTAAAATAAAATTGTTTCAGCATTTTTGTTTCCTTTTGAGGAAGTTCAGTATATCCCGGAACAGAAATTTCTCTACTTGGAGCCTGTCATGGTTGTAAATATCCAAGTTGGAAAGTACCTCTTTGCAAACAATATCTACTTGGCACTTTTGCCAGCTTCATTGTAGGGAGAAAATCAGGGAAACATTTGCTTTTGACTGTGTTATGTTAAGACACAAGGCAAAGCACCCAGCTGATCTCCCTGTGCTATGTGGCTGCTTTCCACTAGCTATCTATTTTACATTTGGTAGTGTATATATGTCCATGCCACTCGTTCACTTCGTCCCAGCCTACCCTTCCCCCTCCCCATGTCCTCAAGTCCATTTTCTATGTCTGCGTCTTTCTGTCCTACCCCTAGATCAGCTCCGTGCTCTGTGGCCACCTAGAGGGGTGGGATAGGGAGGGTGGGAGGGAGACACAAGAGGGAGGAGATATGGGGATATATGTATATGTATAGCTGATTCACTTTGTTATAAAGCAGAAACTAACACACCATTGTAAAGCAATTATACTCCAATAAAGATGTTAAAAAAAAAAAAGACACAAAACAAAACTAGATTAAGAAACTCCTCTGTCTTTGATGGCCCACTGTTTTGAGAGAGGAAATAACATTTTCCTTATTAGATACTTGTCACTCTTTCATGTGTTCTTCTGCAGCAGCTAGACTTTGGGGGAATAAATTTTAAAAGAATGATTTTAAGAAGTATGATAGTGTGAAGTTTTGAAGAATCATGAGTCCGGGGCTGGATCATTAATGTTTAGCAGTGAATTTGCAAAGACATTGTTCTCTGGTTTCTATTCAGGGATTACAAGCCTTGATTTGCTCTTACTTGATTTCCCTTTCAATACTATCAGCCTTGATAGTGATTTTACATTTACTTAGCCTGTTTCATACTAGCTAGTCATGACTTTTGTCATGATTTCCAACTGATTAAAGAGCTATAAACAGTTGTCCTGATATTGAAGCCACCAGAGACTCCAGTGTCACCCTTTTTAAAATTTAATTTTCATGTTATAAAAATCCTATGGAAGAATAGTTCCATGTATTTTTTTTAACCTGGTTGACATTTTTAACTTTAGGGTAGACGTTATTAACTGAAATAACGGAAAGCATTGTACATTTTAATAATAATTTACAGCAGACAACAAATTGATGATCTGCAAATAAATTTAGGAGACTAATAATTTACCCCAAGTTCTGCCGTTTTTAGAGTCTTATAAAATTTGAAATTATGTGAAGTTAGAATAATAGTCTGCAGTGAGACAAGAGACAGAGAGGGAAGGCCATGCAGTTTTTGTGGAGGAGTGTAAACCAGAGAAACATATATTTTGTCGGCCAATCAGATAACCCTAAATTGTTTGTTTTTTAAGATTGACATCAGCTCTGAATCACCTACGTTAATAGAAAAGAATTTTAAAATTAAAAAAAAGAATCATCTAGAAATATTCTATTTTTTAATATACCTTTTTTCTTTACTATCAATGTAAATGTGAATGTATTTGATATCATGAAATTCACAAAACTTTAAACAGAGTAATGAATTCATGGAAAGGTCTGAGTCAAGAGATGACACAAAGTTTTGAAGCTTCCCTACTTTTTTGCCTTCTACTCATATCTGATCTGTTCTTCGTTCCAATTTTGAGACCCTCAATCTCATCTAAAACAACAGCCGAATTTCTTCCTTTATTGCTATTATAACTGGTTTATTAAATAAGTTTAATTTATAGGGGGAATAAATAAAACATTGCGAGCACGTCCAAAGGAGGGCCTCTGGAGGGTGGAGTTCCGGAGTTTGGAGGTAGGGCCCTGGCTGGGGTATAGGGGCGGGGCTCGGGCTCTGGGCGGCAGGAGGGAGGCTCCAAGGGCAGAGAATTAGGCCCGGGAGCCCAACAGACTCCCTGGTGCCTAGGTGTACAGGGAAAGCGTTGGCCGCGTTCCCTTCCAGTCCTCCATGCCCCCCCCTCCACGGTCTCCCCCAGGGTCTCCCCCATCCCCTTTGGACCCCTAACCGTGGGTGGGTCCTGCTGGGTGTTGGAACACCTCCCCTCCCCCAGCCACCCCTCAGGGGTGCGGTCCTGGAGGTCCGGCCTTTATTTTTGCTCCCCCTTCCCTCCCTCCCACTCCCTCAGGACCCACGTGGCTGGAGGGGGCCTAGGTGGGCAGAGGATCAGGCCCGGGATCTCAGCAGGTTCCTGGGGGTCCAAGTGGGCAGGGGAAACCTGGCCATGCTCCCTTTTGATCCTCTGCCCTCCCAATTTCCTCCTTTGGGCGTGGGATCCCTTCCCCTCCCCCAGCTGCCCGTCAGGGGCCCCAGTCCCGTCCCGCCTCCACTTCTCCTCCCCCTTCACTCCCCCCACGCCCCACGTCCCACCCGGTTGCTGGGGGGTCCTCCCGTGCCCTTAGGTGTCCGTGGTCCCCCTCCGGTGCCTGGTAGGTGCCCGAGTTGTGAGGAGACACAAATTCCACGTCCTCCTAGGCCGCCATCTTGACTCCACCCCACATGTTCGTTTTTTTTTTTTTTTTTTTTTTTCATGGTTCTCCCACACACACTCCCAGTTTTTTATTTTAAAGATTTCAAATCTACAGAAAAGTTGCAAAAACAATAGTACCATAAACCTGTATCCACTTTTCCACAGAGCAGGGTTTCTCAACATCAGCACCATTGGCATTTGGGGCTGGATAATTGTTTGTTGTAGGGGGCTGCCCCGTGCCCTATACGATGTTTTTTTTTTGTTTGTTTTGTTTTTTCACACACACACACACTGTATTTTATTTTTACAAGAGATAAATAGACTGACACCAAGCATTGTACATGGATGACCACAACAAAAGCAACAATGATTGCAATTACCAAACATGAAACACACTCATACTATGTCATAATATTGACATTCAGTCCAGTAATCCTCCACTGTAACAGCTCCTTTACTTTGCAGTGAAAATTGATTTGTATATTCTTTGCCTCTGAGTCCTTGTGGGATTTTTTTTTTTTTTTAATTCAGACAGAAAGTCACAAAAATTATACTCATCCTCATCAGTTCACTCAGTCCCATGTAATTAATTTTTTTTTTATCTTGATCTTTTGTTAGCACTTTTATGAGTTCATCAGTTTTTCATTAGAGTTCTGAAAATGCTTATTCATTCAGTTCAGCAGTACAGTCAGTTACCAGAAACCTGTACTTGTCAGAGTCTTTTCCATGAATTTCTTGAAGATGAAACCCTTTTATAGGAACATATTTGCAAAATCATCAGAGTACACCCAGAACTGTCTGTAAATGACAAAAGACTTAAAAATGACCACGGTTAAAGATTTGATGAAAGTTCATAATAACGCAGTTGACAAGAAAATTAGTTATTTCTGAGATATACATTTTAAAGTAATAACTAGGATTATTACTTATAACATTATACCAGAACATATAAGATTTTTAGAAATTTCATGTAATGTCTGAAACATTTATATTAACATATTTCCATACATATTTCCATACAAATACAAATATAAGATTTTTAGAATTTTCATGTAATGTCTGAAACATTTATATTAACATATTTCCATACAAATAACCCAATGAAAGTTTAGTATTAGTTGTTGTGTTTGTTTTTTTATACTGCAGGTTCTTAATAGGCATTAATTTTATACACATCAGTGTATACATGTCCATCCCAATCGCCCAATTCAGCACACCACCATCCCCACCTCACCGCAGTTTTCTCCCCTTGGTGTCCATATGTCCATTCTCTACATCTGTGTCTCAACTTCTGCCCTGCAAACTGGCTCATCTGTACCATTTTTCTAGGTTCCACATACATGCATTAATATACGATATTTGTTTTTCTCTTTCTGACTTACTTCACTCTGTATGACAGTCTCTAGATCCATCCACGTCTCAACAAATGACTCAATTTCGTTCCTTTTTATGGCTGAGTAATATTCCATTGTATATATGTACCACCACTTCTTTATCCATTCGTCTGTTGATGGGCATTTAGGTTGCTTCCATGACCTGGCTATTGTAAATAGTGCTGCAATGAACATTCGGGTGCATGTGTCTTTTTGAATTACGGTTTTCTCTGGGTATATGCCCAGTAGTGGGATTGCTGGGTCATATGGTAATTCTATTTTTAGTTTTTTAAGGAACCTCCATATTGTTCTCCATAGTGGCTGTATCAATTTACATTCCCACCAACAGTGCAAGAGGGTTCCCTTTTCTCCACACCCTCTCCAGCATTTGTTGTTTGTAGATTTTCTGATGATGCCCATTCTAACAGGAGTGAGGTGATACCTCATTGTAGTTTTGACTTGCATTTCTCTAATAATTAGTGATGTTGAGCATCTTTTCATGTGCTTTGTGGCCATCTGTATGTCTTCTTTGGAGAAATGTCTATTTAGGTCTTCTGCCCATTTTTGGATTGGGGTGTTTGTTTCTTTAATATTGAGCTGAATGAGCTGTTTATATATTTTGGAGATTAATCCTTTGTCCATTGATTCATTTGCAAATATTTTCTCCCATTCTGAGGGTTGTCTTTTCGTCTTGTTTATGGTTTCCTTTGCTGTGCAAAAGCTTTGAAGTTTCATTAGGTCCCACTTGTTTATTTTTGTTTTTATTTCCATTACTCTAGGAGGTGGATCAAAAAAGATCTTGCTGTGATTTATGTCAAAGACTGTTCTTCCTATGTTTTCCTCTAAGAGTTTTATAGTGTCCAGTCTTATATTTAGGTCTCTAATCCATTTTGAGTTTATTTTTGTGTATGGTGTTAGGGAGTATTCTAATTTCATTCTTTTACATGTAGCTGTCCAGTTTTCCCAGCACCACTTATTGAAGAGACTGTCTTTTCTCCATTGTATATCTCTGCCTCCTTTGTCATAGATTAGTTGACCATAGGTGCGTGGGTTAATCTCTGGGCTTTCTATCTTGTTCCATTGATCTATGTTTCTGTTTTTGTGCCAGTACCATATTGTCTTGATTACTGTAGCTTTGTAGTATAGTCTGAAGTCAGGGAGTCTGATTCCTCCAGCTCCATTTTTTTCCCTCAAGACTGCTTTGGCTATTCGGGGTCTTTTGTGTCTCCATACAAATTTTGACATGATTTGTTCTAGCTCCGTAAAAAATGCCATTGGTAATTTGATAGGGATTGCATTGAATCTGTAGATTGCTTTGGGTAGTATACTCATTTTCACAATGTTGATTCTTCCAATCCAAGAACATGGTATATCTCTCCATCTGTTGGTATCATCTTTAATTTCTTTCATCAGTGTCTTATAGTTTTCTGCATACAGGTCTTTTGTCTCCCTAGGTAGGTTTATTCCTAGGTATTTTATTCTTTTTGTTGCAATGGTAAATGGGAGTGTTTCCATAATTTCTCTTTCAGATTTTTCATCATTAGTGTATAGGAATGCAAGAGATTTCTGTGCATTAATTTTGTATCCTGCAACTTTACCATATTCATTAATTAGCTCTAGCAGTTTTCTGGTGGCAGTTTTAGGATTCTCTATGTATAGTATCATGTCATCCGCAAACAGTGACAGTTTTACTTCTCCTTTTCCAATTTGTATTCCTTTTATTTCTTTTTCTTCTCTGATTGCCGTGGCTAGGACTTCCAGAACTATGTTGAATAATAGTGGTGAGAGTGGACATCCTTGTCTCGTTCCTGATCTTAGAGGAAATGCTTTCAGTTTTTCACCATTGAGAATGATGTTTGCTGTGGGTTTGTCATATATGGCCTTTATTATGTTGAGGTAGGTTCCCTCTATTCCCACTTTCTGGAGAGTTTTTATCATAAATGGGTGTTGAATTTTGTCAAAAGCTTTTTCTGCATCTATTAAAATGATCATATGGTTTTTATTCTTCAATTTGTTAATATGGTGTATCACACTGATTGATTTGCGTATATTGAAGAATCCTTGCATCCCTGGGATAAATCCCACTTGATCATGGTGTATGATCCTTTTAATGTGTTGTTGGATTCTGTTTGCTAGTATTTTGTTGAGGATTTTTGCATCTATATTCATCAGTGATATTGGTCTGTAATTTTCTTTTTTTGTAGTGTCTTTGTCTGGTTTTGGTATCAGGGTGATGGTGGCCTCATAGAATGAGTTTGGGAGTGTTCCTTCCTCTGCAATTTTTTGGAAGAGTTTGAGAAGGATGGGTGTTAGCTCTTCTCTAATTGTTTGATAGAATTCACCTGTGAAGCCATCTGGTCCTGGACTTTTGTTTGTTGGAAGATTTTTAATCCCAGTTTCAATTTCATTACTTGTGATTGGTCTGTTCATATTTTCTGTTTCTTCCTGGTTCAGTCTTGGAAGGTTATACCTTTCTAAGAATTTGTCCATTTCTTCCAGGTTGTCCATTTTATTGGCATAAAGTTGCTTGTAGTAGTCTCTTAGGATGCTTTGTATTTCTGCGGTGTCTGTTGTAACTTCTCCTTTTTCATTTCTGATTTTATTGATTTGAGTCCTCTCCCTCTTTTTCTTGATGAGTCTGGCTAATGGCTTATCAATTTTGTTTATCTTCTCAAAGAACCAACTTTTAGTTTTATTGATCTTTGCTATTGTTTTCTTTGTTTCTATTTCATTTATTTCCGCTCTGATCTTTATGATTTCTTTCCTTCTGCTAACTTTGGGTTATGTTTGTTCTTCTTTCTCTAGTTTCTTTAGGTGTAAGGTTAGATTGTTTACTTGAGATTTTTCTTGTTTCTTTAGGTAGGCTTGTATAGCTATAAACTTCCCTCTTAGAACTGCTTTTGCTGCATCCCATAGGTTTTGGGTCGTCGTGTTTTCATTGTCATTTGTCTCTAGGTATTTTTTTATTTCCTCTTTGATTTCTTCAGTGATCTCTTGATTATTTAGTAACGTATTGTTTAGCCTCCATGTGTTTGCCTTTTTTACGTTCTTTTCCCTGTAATTGATTTCTAATCTCATAGCGTTGTGGTCAGAAAAGATGCTTGATATGATTTCAATTTTCTTAAATTTACTGAGGCTTGATTTGTGACCCAAGATGTGATCTATCCTGGAGAATGTTCCATGCGCACTTGAGAAGCATGTGTAATCTGCTGTTTTTAGATGGAATGCCCTATATATATCAATTAAATCTATCTGGTCTATTGTGTCATTTAAAGCTTCTGTTTCCTTATTTATTTTCATTTTGTATGATCTGTCCATTGGTGTAAGTGAGGTGTTAAAGTCCCCCACTGTTATTGTGTTACTGTTGATTTCCTCTTTTATAGCTGTTAGCAGTTGCCTTATGTATTGAGGTGCTGCTATGTTGGGTGCATATATATTTATAACTGTTATATCTTCTTCTTGGATTGACCCCTGGATCATTATGTAGTGTCCTTCCTTGTCTCTTGTAACAGTCTTTATTTTAAAGTCTATTTTATCTGATATGAGTATAGCTACTCCAGCTTTCTTTTGATTTCCATTTGCATGGAATATCTTTTTCCATCCCCTCACTTTCAGTCTGTATGTGTCCCTAGGTCTAAAGTGGGTCTCTTGTAGACAGCATATATATGGGTCTTGTTTTTGTATCCATTCAGCCAGTCTATGTCTTTTGGTTGGGGCATTTAATCCATTCACGTTTAAGGTAATTATCGATATGTATGTTCCTATGACCATTTTCTTAATTGTTTTGGGTTTGTTTTTGTAGGTCCTTTTCTTCTCTTGTGATTCCCACTTAGAGAAGTTCCTTTAGCAATTGTTGTAGAGCTGGTTTGGTGGTGCTGAATTCTCTTAGCTTTTGCTTGTCTGTAAAGCTTTTGATTTCTCCATGGAATCTGAATGAGATCCTTGCTGGGTAGAGTAAGCTTGGTTGTAGGTTCTTCCCTTTCATCACTTTAAGTATATCATGCCACTCCCTTCTGGCTTGTAGAGTTTCTGCTGAGAAATCAGCTGTTAACCTTATGGGAGTTCCCTTGTATGTTACTTGTTGTTTTTCCTTTGCTGCTTTCAATAATTTTTCTTTGTCTTTAATTTTTGCCATTTTGATTACTATTTGTCTCGGCGTGTTTCTCCTTGGGTTTATCCTGTATGGGACTCTCTGTGCTTCCTGGACTTGGGTGGCTATTTCCTTTCCCATGTTAGGGAAGTTTTCGACTATAATCTCTTCAAATATTTTCTCTGGTCCTTTCTCTCCCTCTTCCCCTTCTGGGACCCCTATAATGCGAATGTTGTTGCGTTTAATGTTGTCCCAGAGGTCTCTTAGGCTGTCTTCATTTCTTTACATTCTTTTTTCTTTAGTCTGTTCCACAGCAGTGAATTCCACCATTCTGTCTTCCAGGTCACTTATCCGTTCTTCTGCCTCAGTTATTCTGCTATTGATTCCTTCTAGTGTAGTTTGCATTTCAGTTATTGTATTGGTCATCTCTGTTTGTTTGTTCTTTAATTCTTCTAGGTCTTTGTTAATCATTTCTTGCATCTTCTCAATCTTTGCCTCCATTCTTATTCCAAGGTCCTGGATCATCTTCACTATCATTATTCTGAATTCTTTTTCTGGAAGGTTGCCTATCTCCACTTCATTTAGTTTTTTTTCTGGGTTTTTTTCTTGTTCCTTCATCTGGTACATAGCCCTCTGCCTTTTCATCTTGTCTATCTTTCTGTAACTGTGGTTTTTGGTCCACAGGCTGCAGGATTGTAGTTTTTCTTGCTTCTGCTGTCTGCCCTCTGGTGGTTGAGGCTATCTAAGAGGCTTGATGGGAGGCTCTGGTGGTGGGTAGTGCTGACTGTTGCTGTGGCGGTCAGAGCTCAGTAAAACCTTAATCCACTTGACTGTTGATGGGTGGGGCTGGGTTCCCTCCCTGTTGCTGTGGCGGTCAGAGCTCAGTAAAACCTTAATCCACTTGACTGTTGATGGGTGGGGCTGGGTTCCCTCCCTGTTGGTTGTTTTGCTTGAGGCAACCCAACACTGGAGCCTACCCGTGCTCTTTGGTGGGGTTAATGGCAGACTCTGGGAGGGCTCACGCCAAGGAGAACTTCCCAGAACCTCTGCTGCCAGTGTCCTTATCCCCACGGTGAAACAGAGCCACCACCCGCCTCTGCAGGAGACCCCCCAACACCAGCAGGTAGGTCTGGTTCAGTCTCCCCCAGGGTCACTGCTCCTTCCCCTGGGTCCCGATGCACACATTACTTTGTGTGTGCCCTCCAAGAGTGGGGTCTCTGTTTCCCCCAGTCCTGTCAAAGTCCTGCAATCAATTCCCACTAGGCTTCAAAGTCTGATTCTCTAGGAATTCCTCCTCTCGTTGCCGGACCCCCAGGTTGGGAAGCCTGACATGGGGCTCAGAACCTTCACTCCAGTGGGTGGACTTCTGTGGTATAAGTGTTCGCCAGTCTGTGAGTCACCACCCAGCAGTTATGGGATTTGATTTTACTCTGATTGCGCCCCTCCTACAGTCTCACTGTGGCTTCTCCTCTGTCCTTGTACGTGGGGTATCCTCCTTGGTGAAGTCCAGGGTCTTCCTGTCAATGATTGTCCAGCAGCCAGTTGTGATTCTGATGCTCTCGCAAGAGGGAGTGAGAGCACATCCTTCTACTCCGCCATCTTGGTTAATCCCCTCAACCTACATGTTCGTTTTTAACAGAGTAAATCCTAAAGGTTCTCATCACAGGAAAAAATTTTTTTCTATTTAATTTTGTATCTATATGAGATGATAGACGTTCACTAAACTTACTGTGATAATCACTTCATGATGTATGTAAGTCAAATCATTATGCTGTACACCTTAATCTTTTTCAGTGCTGTATGTCAATGATATCTCAACAAAACTGGAAGAAAAATTCGTGAATAAATAAATAAGGGAATGGAGGCAGTAAGTCCAACTGATTGCAGTTGAGAAGTCCAGTATTTTATCTTTCAATCTACTCTTTGAAATGGATATTGGATAATATGTACCTCTTCACTGGGTTTATTTTATTTTTTTTTGAGATGCATATTTTTCTCCTCTAACCTATAAACGTATTAAATACTACTCAAGGATTTTCTAACGTTAAACCTTTTGAAAAATAGGAATAAACTCGCTTGGTATGGAAAAGCAACTCTTTTTGCATTCTCTAGGAGCTGTTCCCCAGCTGAAAGGCAAAAAAGAGCTTCTCCCCCCTATGCATATGGTGACCTGCCATGATAAAGGAAACTTTTTTTTTTTAAGCTTTTTTAAACTGTTTTTTTCTTAATTTGTTTTTTTTTTCTTGTTTTCTTTTAATTTGTATTAATTTATTTGTTTTTGTATTTTGGCCATCTTGCACGGCATGCAGGATGGTTCCCCGACCAGGGATCGAACCCGGGCCTCCACACTGAAAGCACCAAATCCCAACCACTAGGCTACCAGGGAACTCCCTAAAGAAAACATTTCTTATTCCAGCTCTCATCTTGTTTTTATTCTAGTAAGAATCAGATGGGATAGTATCATTCTTTTTTTTTTTTTTTTCTTTTTTTGGCTGTGTTAGGTCTTCGTTGCTGCAGGCGGGCTTTCTCTAGTTGTGGCGAGCAGGGGCTACTCTTCGTTGTGCGTGGGCTTCTCATTGCGGTGACTTCTCTTGTTGCGGAGCATGGGCTCTAGACTCACAGGCTTCAGTAGTTGTGGCTCACGGGCCCTAGAGCGCAGGCTCAGTAGTTGTGGCGCATGGGCTTAGTTGCTTCGTGGCATGTGGGATCTTCCTGGACCAGGAATCGAACCTGTGTCCCCTGCATCGGCAGGTGGATTCTTAACCACTGCACCACCAGTCCCAACTACATTTTCTTTAATTTGCTTATTTTTATATCAGAAAAAGAGAGAGAGAGAGAAGATTTCCAACTAAACTGGATATCAAGAGTTCTATGTTTTAGAACTTTAGGGTTCAATTTATCATGCTTTCAAAAGTTTGTGCAAGGCATACAACAAAGGCCCTCTTTCTGAGTGGGCCTAGCAATTTACCCTAGGGGCAAAAAAAGAAAAAAAAATACCCTCCATTATTGCTTTTATTAGCCCCTGAATATTAGCCCCCAGTTTTTATTTTATACTGTGTGGGCTCAGGTAACCCTATTGGTTTCCTTTAGTATGTTTAATTAATATTGCCTGAGCAGCAGATTTATGTGTCCTGTCTTATAATTCCAGGCAGGGGAAGCATTCCCTAGTGAGACATAATGTCTTTCCTGATAGGGATAGAATAGGATAGTTATACAGGTAGTTGTAGAAGTCCCAGTAGGGAACTATACCTAGAGAGGGAAACCTGGGAAACTTTGGGAGACCACTGTAAGTTAATGATCACTCAAGAAAGCTATTGGAACATTGTGGAAGGAAGCAGCCTTGCTTAACTATAAAGCCATAAATAAAAGCACGAGATATGCCCCAGGCCATTAGGTGGAAGAAAAATGTCACCACCCTTCTACTGATAATCCTAGTTTGACCTCACAGGGTCAGACACTCTCCCACCTGATACAAAGGAGGAACTAGTGATGTAAGCCTCATGTCTTCTGGAAAAAGGCGATCTTTTCCCCTCCCCCTTTCCTTTGACTATAAAATTGTATAGTCAGAGCTCCCTCGCCTGCCCACTTGCATCTCTTACGAGTGTCCTATATTAATCTACTTCTTACCTTAAAAAAATAAATAAATAAAAAATAAAACCTTGCTTACTTCTTTTCCTGTTCTTTAGAAAAGTTGAGTGCAGATTGCATAGCTTTCTGATAATTTTTTGGCTATCAAAATGAATCCAGCATCATTTAGGGATGCAGTCTCACATATCCTATTCAAAGCTCTACCCCTTACACCCCCAGTGTAGACTAGAGCTGTTATTTTGGCCAACTGAAGTGTGAGTGAGGGATTGTGGGCAGGGATGGGTGGGGGGAGGTATCCAAGGCTGGTGCTCCCTTTTTAAACATCTTATTTCCCTCTCTCTCCAGCTGGTTGGGGGCAGGGAGGAGCAATAGGTGAGACTAAGTTCATCTGGAGGCTTGTCAGTAGTGGGGAAATATCTTTGACCTCACTCTGGTTCAGTCTAGCTCCATCTGCTGGTGACCATGACTGACAGGTGGTTTCCAAATCAGTAGTTGGTTTGATCTCTTTGAGTTGAGTTCAGCTTCATCCTCACAATCTCCTTTGATGAGAAACTCTTCAGAAAACAGCAGCCATACTATCCCTTGGCCCTTTCTATTGATCAGAATCTCTAATCAAAACTCTTTGACTAGGAGAGATGTCTCATTGCTTGACTCAGAGGCTGCTAGAAAAGCCTACATACCTGCCTGTTACCTAACTTCTGTGTTTTTCACATAAAGGTGGAGCCATATGAACTACTACTAAATCCTCTTTCCCTTCTCCAAGGTCCTGGAAGCCACGCACTATCCCTAAATATAACCATAATCATCACACTTTTAACTTTGGACTGGATGAGGCACTTTACTGTTGTCATTTTTTGTCCCATTGGTTCAGGCTCCTCTAGCAAGTCTCCAGGTTTGAGAACTCTAGCAATAAGCACTCTCTCTGTTGACATACAGCCTCATACATGTGAGGACATATATCAGAAGATTCTTAACAACTATCTCACCATCCTTCTCTCTAACGGTAGCCCCAAATATACCTGTAGGTTCTGCACAGCAGACATCCACCCAGAACATCTTTTCGTGCAGATATCAGTGGTCTCTGCTAGTGGTTTGGTTGGAGAATCCTCATTCTGAGGAAGGAAGCCAGTAGCCTCTACCATGAATATTGCCCTTCTAATAAGGCTGGTGAGCATCAGATGGATGCCTTTGGGTGGATGCCCTCCCCATCAATTTTCTCCATATGTGAATGAGAGGTGGGGGTTAGGGTGGGATGGGGGGATGCATCCTCGAAGTGGGGAGCGTCTAAAGCATCTTGTTTGGCCATCAGGATAGCTCACTGACTCCTTGCTAGAATGTAAATCCAAGCAGTTTTGGGGCAGCTCTTCTTAGACCTTTCAGCTTTGGGTTTCTACTTAGATTTCAGGGTCAAGGAAAAAGTCCCACTCAACATTCTGTTACATTATGATTTCTTAGTATTTTCAGGGGCAACATGAGAAGCAATGAGTGTTGCTGGCAAAATATGCTTGTCTTAACTTCATAGGGCAAGCAGCAGGTCTGATATTATAAACAGGGGACTTAAGAAAGATTCAAAATATCAAGAATTTTAAAATGCCATTGATGTCATAATTAACTGAGGGTGGATTATAATGCCTGTGGATTCATCAGGTTCGAATGCCTGTGGATTCTTCAGGGTTGAATGCCTTAAAATATAACAAGGGGAAGTACGCCCAAGTACCAAGAGGGCTAAGGGATTGCCACATTCCTTATGATGGACTTTAAAGCTTAAAAACATCATATCCAGATACTGTACAATGGGAAGTAAAGAGTTTTTTTTTTTTACTTAAAAATGTATTTATTTATTTATTTATTTTACAGTACATCCTTGTTGGTTATCTATTTTACACATAGTGGTGTGTACATTTCAATCCCAAACTCCCAATCTATCCCTCCCCTCTTCCTTCCTCCCAGTAATCTTAAGTTCATTCTCTAAGTCTGTGAGTCTGTTGTACTGAAACATTTTGAATAATAATTGTTAGCCACTTACTTAACCATAAATTCCTTTATTAATTCTTTGTTTTAGCCATCTTTTTGACATTTAGAGCTCACTTAGTTAAAGCTTTTGTTTGTTTTTAAGGTAAGTTATACCTAAATTTCAACTCCTAATTTAGATTCTTAAATTACGTGCCACATTGAAACTGCTTATGTAGTTTACATTAACAGTATTTCTTCAACATTAAACACTTGGTATTAGATTTATTTGGATTTAACTCAGTACAGTAACTATCCCTCATACCAGGACACCCTGGTCAATTAAGACTCAAAAAACAAATTAGAAGACTAACCAGTCATTACTAGTCACCCATGGTAAGTAGTTCAAGAAAAATTGGAAGTGAGCACATTCCTTTTGCCATAAGAAAATGACTGAGTCTTGGTGATACCTTTGACATAAATGTAATCTTTTCCCATTTCTCTTTATCAAAAGTTTCATTCCCAAATACTCCTATATAAAATGTTAGCCAGCAAATGTTTTATATAAAGTTGATTTCTAGTATTGAAACTCCATTTTCTTACAACTCACATTAAGGAGAGGACTTGGAGAAACACACATAACTTCACAGACTACTACTAGTAATTAAATTAAATTAAATACAACACAAGATTGTCACTCATTAGTGTATTTTGTTAATGTTCCTATTTAGCCAACTTAGTAAATGCACATTTTATCGATCTTCATTGAATAGCTGTACCTTCCTCATCCTATTCCTAAATGCCATCAATCCCAGAATTGTTTAATCCTATCTCCAAAGCTGGAATGCTAATACTTCAAAATGGTACTTGCAGAATTATTGCTTCTTTAGAGTATTTTTGGTCTTCTTGAAGAAGCCTGTTATAGAAAGTAATCTATTTACCATATCAGATCTAACTACTCATCACACTGTGTTCTTATCCAAAAAGGACATATATTGACCGGTAAATTTCATCTGTGGTGTTTTTTGTTTTTGTTTTGTTTTGTTTTTACATTGTACTCTTTGGTATTTTGCTGGTTCATTTCATTTCTATGCAGAGATTTCTACTTATTTATTGACTAATTTATAAGTAACAGTGGAAGGCTGACTAAAAGTATTTCCTCCTGCTGTTCAAAATCTCAAGATGTAAACAAACATCTTTCTAAAATTTATGAACCAAGAATAGAGTAGTTTTTACATAATTTTTCTCTATTCCTTGTTACCTTTCCATCAAATAGATCAATGTTATTTCTGGGTTGTTTAAACCAGATGGAATATTAGCAATTCATTAAATTAGAAGCCTTGCTAATAACTTGACTTCTAGTTAAAAATCAATGATTTAGGGACTTCCCTGGTGGTCCAGTGGTAAAGAATCTGCCTTACAATGCAGGAGACATGGGTTTGATCCCTGGTCAGGGAACTAAAATCCCACATGCTGCGGGGCAACTAAGCCCATGTGCCACAACTACTGAGTTCGTGAGCCTCAACTAGAGAGACTGCATGCCACAAACTACAGAGCCCATGCGCTCTGGAACCTGCACGCCACAACTACAGAGCCCACGCGCCCTGGAGCCCGTGCGCCACAACTAGAGAAGAGAAAACCCGCATGCCACAACTAGAGAGAAGCCCGCACACTGCAACAAAAGATCCCACATGCCTCAGCAAAGACCCTGCGTGCAGCAACTAAGACCCGATGCAGCCAAAAATAAATAAAATAAATAAATAATGAATAAATCTTTTTTAAAAATCAATGATTTACATAATCACTAATAAAGACTAAAAATTATATGGGTTTGAAAAGTTCACTGTCCAACATTTTTATGTTCTTTCGTCTGAAACAGAAGTTCAGGGGTGCCTTTAAATAAAATGAAGTAAAGGCAGCATAGGATATGTGTTGCTGCTGATACGTAAGTAGAGATTAGCCTTCTCCTCTGACAATGCAGCTTTCTATCTTTGGGTTAGATTTCAAGTGCCATTGCATTTGTTGCTCCAGCTTCCTCAGATCATAAAATGATCATGTCTGTTGACGCAATTACAGATGCTGGTACTCAAGATCGGAGAGTGATTGAAGAGAATTTCAAAGAGAAAATCTAATATATCCAGTTGCAAATGGACACACATGTCACTTCCAGAGGCATTACACTCACTACTCTTACACTGAGCCTACACAACAGGGAAAAATAAGATTGGGATTTTCAGTTCCAGTTTAAAATAATGGTTTACGTTCATACCATGTGGGGCCCTGCAAGTCCCAATTTATCCTCAGATAATCCTGTACAGTTGGGAGAATTCACCAAATCAATTGAGCATTTTTTAGTTCCGATTCTAAACACACACACCCACCCTGCCTTGTCTCATTATACAGTTGTTAGGCCATGTAAATGGCATTTTAGAAGGAACCGAGTCACAAGACAACTTGATCCATTCAAGAATTATCCAGCATAACAGTAACTGAGATGGAGTTTGAATCTTGTTAAAGTTGAAATTCTTCAATTAGTGTTGGAATTACTTGTAACTGATACTTCCTTCAAGATCAGCACTGAACTTATTTTGCTTTTCCAGCTATCTGCGGCCCATTCCCTTGTGCGCAGTGCAAGTTCCTCACAGCACTTGCACACCACGATTTGCTCTGGCAAAACACAAAGAAGGCTGCCTTGCATCAGGACTAGGCCCTCTTCACTAAGTGGCAATAGGGCATCTGAGCCTGGCTTTGTCACAAATGTTAGTTTTTCTACTTATTTTCTGTCCTTGTAGCACTGGATCCTGAATATTACCCAGTCTCACTCTAGTACAGCTGCCTTGGTCCTGTCTTAAGATTGCAAAGTTTTCTTCTTAAAAATATCCTACAGGGACTTCCCTGGTGGCGCAGTGGTTAAGAATCTGCCTGCCAATGCAGGGGACATGGATTCAATCCCTGGTCCGGGAAGATCCCACATGCTGCAGAGCAATTAAGCCCGTGCGCCACAACTACTGAGCCTGCATTCTAGAGCCCGCGAGCCACAACTACTGAGCCCGCGTGCCACAACTACTGAAGCCCGCGCACCTAGAGCCTGTGCTCCACAACAAGAGAAACCACCTCAGTGAGAAGCCTGCGCACCGCAACGAAGAGTAGACCCCGCTCGCCGCAACTAGAGAAAGCCCGCGGGCAGCAACGAAGACGCAATGCAGCCAAAAATAATAAATAAATAAAATAAATAAATTTATTAAAAATATCCTACAGAGAAGGAAATCATCAGCGAGGCTCTGGTGAGGTCTGCTGTGCCTGCCAGTCTGTCAAGAGATAGTGGACCAGTGAATGTCACAGGAAAGGATACTTGATCCCTATTTTGGGGAGCAGCCTACCTGCAAGCAGCTCATTTTCCAGGGCAAGAGCAGAGCTCTATTTTGTCTTTTTCTTTGTGTTTTTAATTTATGCTGTCCTCTAACCCCTCTCTCCAAACCAATACTTATTATTATATCCATATTTTTTCATGTGTCTTTATGGCTTCTAGATAAAACTAAAGATACCAATGAAGGGGCTTCCCTGGTGGTGCAGTGGTTAAGAATCTGCCTGCCAATGCAGGGGACATGGGTTTGAGCCCTGGTCAGGGAAGATCCCACATGCGGTGGAGTAACTAAGCCCGTGCGCCACAACTACTGAGCCTGTGCTCTAGAGCCCGTGAGCCACAACTATTGAGCCCACGTGCTGCAACTACTGAAGCCCGCACGCCTAGAGCCCGTGCTCCGCAACAAGAGAAGCCACCACAATGAGAAGCCCGCGCACCGCAATGAAGAGCAGCCCCTGCTCTCCGCAACTAGAAAAAGCCTGCACACAGCAACAAAGACCCAACGCAGCCAAAAATAAATGAATAAAATAAATAAATTTTAAAAAATAATAAATAAAGATACCAATGAAGAAGGCTTGGCATTTATACGTGATTAGAGAAAGAAACTAAGGACAATGCAACAGAAATAACACTCTCTTTAGAGGCAAAATATTTTTTTGGAACAAAAAACACATTTCATTTATAGTCTTTTTTTTGTATCTTTTTTTTTAAATAGTCTCAAGCATGATTGATGCTTGCAAGGCTGGAGTTTCTCTCTGAAAATGAGGAAAGGCTTCTAACTAAAATTTGTAAAAGCATGTACCCTTTTTTTTTTTTAAAGAGAACTGCTTCTCCATTATAACTCTAGCTGCATTGTCATCCCAGAGCCCTATTTTGAAGTTTTACAATATAGGTGCCAATCTGAAAACCACAAAACAATAACTTTATTTTTAACTGTTTGCCTGACTTTGAAAACTGAAATTATTGAAACATGTCCCTGCTTTCCTGAGTAATTTTATTTCATGGATACAAAGTGTTTTGTCTCTCACTCAAGTAACTTTAGACAAAGTGGGATATTTCTCCAACTGTATGTATCTAACCTCAAAATAATTTGTTATTTGGGGAAGTAAGGACAAGAAAGCACAAGCTGTATTTTTTTGGTATTTCAGAGATGAGAGTATGCTCACTTTTCAACCAGATGTGTTTGGTGTTTTGTAGACAGAGCCATTGTACTTTATTTTAGTATTCTGAGATAGACTTTTCCTTGGCATGTCCTTTTACAGCAAATAAAATTACTTTTCATGGGAATTACCAAATTTTAAGCAGAGAGGATTCAAACGTAGTGTTCAAAGTGGAATTCATTCTGAGACCATTTGTATTCTGTCCTTATTTTACACTTGGAGGAAAAAATTATCTGGTCATTTACAGCCATACAAATAAACAAACATCAAACATAAAAACAAAACAAAGCTATAAAAGCTGAACAACAGTAACAAAATGCTAGTAGAGCCTTCATTTAATAACCTGAAGTATCAAATATCAGAAACCCTCAGAATAAATGAGTTGCCTTGAAGTTAGTACAATAATCAATTACAATACTTAGAAAAACAATTGTACATATAAACAGTAAATCAATCATTTGAACAGTTGACAAGATTATGGAATAGAGCAAGTTTGTGATAACTTATTTCCAATAATTAATGGATATAGTCCTACAGAGTAGTTTATGTGTGACAAGACAGGGATTCTGGTTCAGAGCTGTTCCCTGCCTTTTGTAAACTGGTAGTAGTAAAGTAAGGGAAATCTAGACAGATCCTGCTGGATTCTGCCGAGCTCTTAATCCAAGCTATGAAGAGCATCTCTTGCCTGAGCAATTCATCTGGAGCTCCTTTCGTCATTTGCATACTTTGCTTCTTCACATGTAGTTGTGGATACCCTGTATGCAACGTGGCATGGTGTCATGGGATTAGGCTGTAAATTGTAGCTTAGTCTGCCCTATTCACATGGACCAGATTAAGCTTCCCATGAATCTATCAAGAAGATAAATTGCATCTGTGTTGTTCTACTGGTGTTTCTGTTCTAAATAATTTTATTTATGTTTTTTGTTCTGTTTTTAAGTATTTTTTCAGTTTCGAGATCATAATTTATTCTAACTGCTCTCACCCCTTCATTTTGAGTTGGAGGCAACACATTCTTCATTTTCATGATGCTCTTCTGAAAATAAGAGCAATCTATGTCCACACATTGAAATCTCAAGTTTCAATTTATTCTTTTCTTCTTACATTTATTCTATTATTCTCCAAACAAGAAATAGAGAATTGTTTAAGAATGTCAAATATTAACCGTGTTGTTCTTAAACAATTATAAACAAAGTTACATAGTTTAGTGCCTTGGAAAATAACACATAGGACTATAAAGAGGAAGACTGAAAACATCAGAAAAGAAACACTCATAAAAAATTTTTAATTAACTAAACGTTCTATTCTGATTTCCTTTTAAAAGCAGAAAACTATTTTTAGCTTATGTTATAACAATGTGCTTTGTCTTTTTCTCGTTCTTTTCTCCCATGCCATTCTTTTGTTTGATTTATTCTTTAGTGGTCTCTCCAAAACTTAACTTTACATGTTTTGATTTTTGTCTTCAAAATTTTGGGGTATTCTTGAGTCTGAGTCCAGATTACTAGGTTGGAGTGGATGTATTAGAGAGTTCATGTCAGGCTTTGGGAGAAAGACACAGTCTATCTGTGGAAAGCAAAGTACTTCATTGAGATTCATTCATTCATTCATGTGATAAATTCACTATTTTAGAATTGGTTTTGATCAAATGAAATATTGTTTCAGGGAGTACAAGGTAACATTTTAATATTCCACATCCATTTTTGAAATGACAAAAAGGATATTTTTTAGAGCTACATCACCAGCTTAACAGGCATACAGAGATCTCTGAAATCTCTGAATAATAGAAGCTTTTCAGTATTAAGTAAAAATATCATTGTGCTTATTTAATATCACCAAAAAGAAAACAGCACATAGAATATGTCAACCACAAAGTAATGAAACTATAGCAATGATATACCAGAGCTATACCTTTTCTGGAAAAAAATTTTATACAGAGAATAGAACATTTGGGTTTTTTTCCTAAATAATTTATATGTTGTTTATTATAGTTATTTTAGAGTAGGAAATAGAAAATAGAGTATCTCATTCAAGCAGCAAGTAGGGGAGATGTCAGGCGTATTTTGGGAAGAGAAATAGCAGCAGTCAGAATGACAGGTAGAGGGAGTAGATAAGTGAAGAGGAGGGGGTCGGTGGTGGTTGTTGAGTACGATTCTTACTGTGCCATCAGACTTACCCTGTTCTAGGACATTTGTATGGACTCATCCACTGAGTCCTCAAAAACTCATTTGAAGTAAGGTATTACTGACCTATTTTCACAGATGGGGAAACTGAAACTCAGAGAAATACTTTTAGTAAGTTATAAAACTCTGATCTGATTCCAAAACCTAATGTTGAATCTGACAATTTCAAATCCCTGTCATGGCTGGTTCTTATACTTGCTCTGTCTCTCCGAGTTGTGTTTTTTGCCTTTTGCTGTGTCTAGTGATTTTTTCTTGGTAGTTGGATACGTGTGTTGGGTAAAAGAACTGCTCTACAAAGGCATTATTATTGTGGTGGTAAAGTGGGGAGAGGGGAAGTGTTGTATATGTAACTCTGTGATTAGATCTCGGTCTTTTAACGAGCCTATGCCTCTGAACTGTGAATTCATAAGTGTTTCTCTGATATTTATTGTGAGAACCTAGTCTAGCTCCTGGGAATAAATGCCACAAGTTGTGGGCCCCCCTGTGACTGGGTTCCACTGCAGTTCTAACTCTTAGAGTTGTCCACGCTGAGCCTCCAACAACTACAGTTCAGGTTTTCCTACCCTACTACTGGCTTCTACGGTGGTTCCTGCTAGGGAATCTCCTCCTGCAAACTCTGACTCCCCCTATTCGCTTTTTTGTCTCTCTGTTCTTGGGCAGAGCGATACTCCCTGTGTCCTCACTTCTTTTAGGGATCTTAGAACTATTGTTGATCTCTCAATCTGTTCACCTCTTTACATGTTAGGATGGAGTGGCAACTTCCAAGCTCCTTACATGCAAAGCTGAATAGTAGTATTTTGGTAGCCAAAAATGAAAACATGTTTTTCTAGGCAGAGACAAAACAGGAGTAAATAGAGAAAGAAAGCCAGAATACATATTTCAGAAAAATGAGTTCAAAAACTGAGCAAGGCATATAATTCCTGAATGGGCATTTTACATAACACTTGAAAGGCAGATTGGGGCAGAGGGTCTGAGGGCTTAAAGTTAGATTACCAATTTTTATTGTTTTTTTTTTTTTTTTTTTGCTTTGTATCATTGAGAAATAATTGTAATTTTCTATCAGGGAAGGGAACGAGTAAAAGAGGTTGTTCAGAGTATTTTTATCCAGCCCTGATTTGTATGTGAAAGATGGATTAGAAGAGAAAGAACAGCCAGTTGTAAGCCCTTTATGGTGGTCAAGGAATGGCATTATGATAAATGACTGCAGTAGAGCTGGACAAAACATTGGATGGATGAAAGAAAAAGATGTATATAGTGGCTGATACTGGCTATGAAATTAGATTGAACAAAATTAGAGAAATCAAGAAGAAAACTCCTTAGGTCAGATGACAAATACATTTTTAGACATAATGAGCTTTATTTCTCATACTTTGTTTCTGTCTCATGGTGCTTGGTCAGTAGGTCATTGGAAATGTTGTAATAGCGGGAGGCTAATAAGATCAGGATTGAAGTAGGGCAATGATGTTTGAAGCCAGGGAATAGTTGGGATGTCTGATAGAGAAGTCAGAAAACATTAAGGATAAAGAGTTCATCCCAGCAAAGAAGAGAGAGCCAGCATTCATGACAGTAGGAGAGAAAGAATAGTGATTGGGTTCGAGATGTCAAGAAAGGAGGGTTTCAAAAAAGAGATGGACTGAGGAGAGGTCATTGGATTTGAACGCAGATGCTTTTCTCACATAATATTTAAGTTGAGTACATTGCAAAAGCTAGTTTGCACAGGGATCGTGGTGCAGAGGGCATAAAACATTGTTTCTAAAGGATTGGTCAAGAGAGAAAGAAGAGGAAGAATACACCAGCTAAAGAATACAACTGTCACAGACTATTTTCAAGGTCTGGGAGTCAGGGTATACTTATAAAGCAATATGGTACTATATTACATTGTATTATATGCTATATTATTACATACTAAATAAGATTTTCTTATTTCTCTCCCCTTTTTTGGTATCTATAGTTATATCTGTAATCTCAGAATTAAGGCTGTGTATTTGAGTTTTACCCTTTTTTTCCAATTTAGACTTGCCAGCTATCTGTAAATTTTATTGGCTATTCCATAAAAACTGTTCTTTAATGCTGTTTTAAATTAATTAACCATTATTCTGTCTCCTAAGTCTTTAATGTGTGCTTTTATTATTATTAATTTCCCCTCTGCTTTTCTTAGTTTTATGTTGTTATTTTTGCCTAGCTTCTAGAGTTGAATACTAATTTTGTTTATTTTTATTATTTCTTATTTTATAATAAAAGCATTGAAGAATACAAATTTTTGTTCTAAGTACAGAATGCTGTATGTAACATTCTCATTATCTTTTATTTCTAAATGGCCCTAATTGTGGTTTTGACTCGACTTTTTGAAGAGAGTTATTGTTTAATTTCTAAGTGGTTGCATTTTTGTTTATGACTTTAACTTATTTCCAGTTTTACTAAAAACTGTCATCAGAAAATGTGATCTAAACAAGGTTGGTTTATTTTACTTTAATCTATTAAGAATTTCTTTATGACCCATTTTTAAATACATTTTCTCTGAGCTCTAGAATTTGCCAGTTTATCATATCTCTAACTTCTTTTTTTTCCTTGTCATTGTTTGCTTTGTTGCCCATAAAAGCACATACAAGTTATATTTTCATTGAAACCTAGGGGTTTTGGATCCAGATTATTGTGACTGTATTTTTTGGTTTACATTAAACATCATTTTAAAATATTTTTTAATTGTACCCAGCTTTAAAACTAGATTTACTCCCATTTTGGTAGATTTCTCACACATTTAAATGATCATGGTCACAACTTTTATATTATGATTCCATTTCTGGACTTCTCAAGTTTGCTGTAATTTTCAGCTGACTGGATTACATACTCAAGCAAATTTTTTCCGATAAAGTCTTTTAAAAATATTCTTTTTGTTGCAGTAGTAAATGGGAGTGTTTCCTTAATTTCTCTTTCAGATTTTTCATCATAGTGTATAGGAATGCAAGAGATTTCTGTGCATTAATTTTGTTTCCTGCTACTTTACCAAATTCATTGATTAGCTCTAGTAGTTTTCTGGTAGCACCTTTAGGATTCTCTGTATACAGTATCATGTCATCTGCAGACAGTGACAGTTTTACTTCTTTTCCGATTTGGATTCCTTTTATTTCTTTTTCTTCTCTGATTTCTGGGGCTAAAACTTCCAAAACTATGTTGAATAACAGTGGTGAGAGTGGGCACCCTTGTCTTGTTCCTGATCTTAGTTGAAATGGTTTCAGTTTTTCACCACTGAGAACGATGTTGGCTGTGGGTTTGTCATATATGGCCTTTATTATGTTGAGGTATATTCCCTCTATGCCTACTTTCTGGAGGGTTTTTATGATAAATGTGTATTGAATTTTGTCGAAAGCTTTTTCTGCATCTATTCAGGTGATCATATGATTTTTATCCTTCAGTTTGTTAATATGGTGTATCACATTGATTCATTTGCGTATATTGAAGAATCCTTGCATTCCTGGGATAAACCCCACTTCATCATGGTGTATGATCCTTTTAATGTGCTGTTGGATTCTGTTTGCTAGTATTTTGTTGAGGATTTTTGCATCTATATTCATCAGTGATATTGGCCTGTAGTTTTTCTTTTTTGCAACCTAAGTGTCCATCGACAGATGAATGGATAAAGAAGATGTGGCACATATATACAATGGAATGTTACTCAACCATAAAAGGAAACAAAATTGAGTTATTTGTAGTGAGGGGGATGGACCTAGAGTCTGTCGTACAGAGTTAAGTAAGTCAGAAATAGAAAAACAAATACCATATGCTAACACATATATATGGAATCTAAACAAACAAAAAAAAGGTTCTGAAGAACATAGGGGCAGGACAGGAATAAAGATGCAGACGTAGAGAATGGACTTGAGGACACGGGAAGGGGGAAGGGTAAGCTGGGACGAAGTGAGAGAGTGGCATGGACATATATACACTACCAAATGTAAAATAGATAGCTAGTGGGAAGCAGCCGCATAGCACAGGGAGATCAGCTCGGTGCTTTGTGTCCCCCTAGAGGGGTGGGATAGGGAAGGTGGGAGGGAGACGCAAGAGGGAGGGGATATGGGGATATATGAATACGTATAGCTGATTCACTTTGTTATACAGCAGAAACTAACACAACATTGTAAAGCAATTACTCTCCAATAAAGATGTTAAAAAAAAATTATGTTTTCTCAGTGAAGGCATACCTAAGAAAGTCTAGTCCTCAAATGTGAAAGAAAACTTGTCAGTTTATTAATTATGTGATCATGAGAGTTTCTCCTAAAAATGTTATACTTCTTTTTATTCTGCAATTGTGTTGTGGCGGAAATGTTTGAGACTATCCTTAGTTTTATTTTTTGTTACACAGATTTTTTTTTATCTTGCTTGATTTGTTTTGAGCTTTTCTTTAATCTTATACCTCCCACCAAAAAGTCTTATGTTTTATCAGTCCCTTTCACGAAGTTTGCCCTTCAATCCATTTGCATAGATGTTTCTTCAGCAGAAAAATGTTTTCGTTCCTTATATTTTTGATTATATTTTTCCATAACAATTGTTTTGATTTCTCTAGAAATGTTAGTTGTCCATAATTTTTCTCATAGTCTCCTTCTGTTTTCTTCCATTTTTTCTATTACTGTTTCCATCTCTGCATTTTTTTTTTTCTTCAATGGTTTGAGAAGCTTTACAAGTTGGTGTCTATACAAGAATATGATTTTTTGCAAACTCTTTCCTTCCCTTCAATGCTTCCTGTGTGGATTTCCAGTGGGCATTTCATTTTTAGCTCTCCTGCACTTCTCTGTTTCTTATTTGTCTTACTTTACTATCAAGCTTATTAACTTTTCATTTCAATCTGTTTTTATTTAAATTTATTTGTACATATGATTATAAAAAGTACATTGGTCTCACAAGGCTCATTTGAAAATGTCAGCCCCCAATATATCTGTCCTTGTTTTCAGATGACCAAAGGCGACTACATTCAACTCCTTGTTTCTTGATGTGTTTTACTCTGTATTTCTAAATAACTTGTTACACTTACTTTGCTTACACTTACTTTCTACTTCTTATTTTTCTGCTATGTCAGTTTGTGTTAACTTCTCACTATGGAATATGAGGAATTATCTCCTTTATACCTGTCCTCCACTGCCATTACATTTCCTGCCCCATCATCCTCCCAATATAGGTAAACCATAACTTACATTTTCATGTAGCTAATAATCATCATTTACAAAATTGTTTGGTTGCTTAGTGTTTTGTTTTGATTTTGTTTTGCTTTTTATATACTTAAAACCAATTCACTTCCAAATTTTTCAGCAAAAGACATCTGCTTAACTATATTTATGTTCTTAGAGATATCTCTCCAGGTTCTCCAATTTAGATTGGTACGTCTCTAAATAAAGGCAAAGCTTGCATCCCACATCCCACATCCCACATCCCACATCCCAGCATCTTTCATTACCATAATTCAGAGGATTTCTTCACATTTCTTTTGTGCTGCATCTTCTGTTTCCTATAATCCAGTTTCCTCTTCCTTCTTTTATTTAGGTACAACATATTAACTGAAAACTTCCTGAGACTGAAAATGGAAGATACATTTTTTAGAGAACTTGCATTTATAAAAGTGTCTTCAGGAGGACTTCCCTGCTGGTCCAGTGGTAAAGAATCTGCCTTACAATGCAGAGGACACGGGTTCGACCCCCGGTCAGGGAACTAAAATCCCACATGCCATGGGGCAACTAAGCCCACATGCCACAACTACTGAGCTCGCGTGCCTCAATTAGAGAGCCTGCGTGCCGCAAACTACAGAGCCCACGTGCCCTGGAGCCTGCGAGCTGCAAGGAAGAGCCCGCATGCCCAAACGAAAGATCCCACATGCATGCCTCAGTGAAGATCCCGTGTGCCACAACTAAGACCTCATGCAGCCAAAAATAAATTTAAAAAAAATTAAGAAGTGTCTTCATTTTGATATTACGCTTTAACAAAAGATTGCCAAAATCTAGGTTGGAAATCATTTTACTTCAGAATTTGAAGACACTATTTCATTATTCCCTGGCTCTCGGATTATTCTGATCCTCGATTCTTTGTAACTTTTTTTGTTTTTTTGATCTCCAGAATCTTTTAAGATCTCCTATTTGTCTTCATTATTCTGAAATCTCAACAGGATATACCCTAATATGTGTATAATTTTTATTGATTGTACTAGACACTCAGTAGGACCTTTTACTCCAGAATGTCTTATCCTTTTCTTCCAGAAATTTTTTTCTTTAATAATCCAAATGCCCCATTTTCTTTTTCTGGAATTATTATTTAAATCCCGCATTGATCCTTTAATTCTTGCTGATTTCTTTCTCTATGTCTCTTTAATCTATTTTCTGGGAGATTACTTCAACTTTACCTTTTAATTCTTCTACTGATTTCTGTTTCTGAAATTATAATTCAGAATTGTAAATAATTCAGTTATCTAGAATTATAATTATAAATAGAATTAATGTAATTTAAGTATATTATTAATTATAATGATTTAGAATTAATTTGTAAGAGTTATTTCATGATCTATGAATGTTCCTTTTTTTTTTTTTTTTACAGAATCTTCTTGTTTAGTGCATGCATTTTTTAAAAATCTCTGAAGGTATTAATGATTTTTTAATGCTTTCCTCTCCAGGCATAGCCTTTTTTTACTTAAATTGCTATGTTCCCCCTATTTGTTTGATTTAATGCCTATTATTCATGGTAGAAATTTTCTTCATGCCCAGTGACCCTTGGATTCCACTCACATCTAAGAGTGCAGGGAAAAGCTGATCAACAGCTCTCTGTACATGTGTGTGTTTGTTGACAGTAGATGTCACTGGGAAATCACCTCACATCAGAATGTTTAGATCTTCTCTTTTAGGCTGATGTATCTAAAAGTCTCCCGAAGGTGAATCTTCAAATCCTCTCCTTGGAGGATGTAAGCAAGGCTGGTAGTACTCTGTGAGCCAGGTAGGGGAAGAGGACTGGAAAACACAATTCACCATTTGTATTTTTACTTAACCACAACTGATGTCAATGTGCCAGGTGTCCTGCATCCAAAAGACTCTATGTTTTTACCTTCTCCAGAAAGTAAATCTCTAGTCTTCTGCCAGGTTGAGGGAAAGAAAATGGCCCAACTTCACTAATGTCAAGTATTTGATCCCATAATTTTAGTCTTGAATTCCAGTCCCTTCTAAATTGCCAAGCTCTTAGTGTGCCCAAACATTGCTTCATTCATTTTTATATTCCTAGTACCTACCCTGTTGATTATACTGTTATTGCAATTCATGTTTTCGAATAAATGAATAAATAAGTTTTTTATAAATTGAGGAAATCCTTAGCCAGATATGGCTGATTGAAAATGTTTCTCTTCTGATGTCATAGAGCTCCTTTTCTTCTATTGTTGCCTTAGTTCTGATATATTTTTTGTCACTTCTGTGTCAGAATAAACGTGTTAATATCATGTAGGCTTTCCCTACAAGTTTGAGACAGTTCACAGTTTTTATGTCGGCTATTGTTCAAAGTTCCACATTCTAATCACAGTCTTTACACTGTATTTCAATAGCTTTGGTTACCATTTGTCCTATTAAACAATGCATAGAAGCAAATAGTTCTGGAGACTATTTGTGTGTCTTCATGAGGCATATTCCCCCAAAATGCCGGCTGTGGTCTCCTCTTGTACCATTCAATTTCTCATTCATCTCTGTTCTTTTCTGTCTGGTCACTTTGCTCCAGCTGAATCCAAGGGAACTTCTTCTTAATCTCTCTCAATCTTTCTATTCTGTACCACAGTCTGTGGGAAGAGCCTTTAGTCTCTAGGTTTGGGGCTGGAAAGTGACATCAGGTTCTCTCCCTCTTTCAGAAGTCATTTATTTTTATGACATGTCCCAGTTGTGATAGCTCTATTTCTCCCTGGCTGCAGGAGCTTTTTTTGTTCGCGTTTAGCAGTTTCCCGTCTATCTTTATGTGGGTAGAATATAGAGTCATGCAATCCCTAGGAATTCAGTACAGAATTGAGATTTTTTTTTTTTTTACTGGGTGTCTTGTTTTTTTAATTCAAATTAGGTATCTTATTTTTGCATATATTCATTTAGGATTAAGTTATAAATGCCTTTCAGGCAGGAAGAGTGCCATTTAAGGTTACTGTGAATAAAGCATGCTAAATTGATACAATAACCTTTTTGGTACTCTTATATGGAATGAAATAGCTAGAAGAATCTAAGCTGGAGACAAGGTTTCACTGTAATAACTAAAAAGGGAAAGGAATCCCTAGGATGAAGCATACTGAAACCATGAAATAAATGTTTATCTTATCCTAAGGTTTTTACGTTGGGTCTGGTGTGAAAAAATCCTTTAAGCAAATTATTACCAAATTCTTTTGAGTCTGCTTTCTAAACCTGTTTTAAACTCACCCATTCTTTTCCATTCCCAGTAAACTGACTGTCCTGGTCTCACTCACTTTTCTGCTCTTGTCTACGGCCTCTCCTGTTTGGGGCCACACTCCTTTCATCGGACTATTATTTCAAATGCGTTATGCCTACTCCACTGTCTCCTATCTTCTCTGCTCCCTATTCTGGATTTTCAGTCAGTTTAAAATATTTTTCTACCATCTATCATGTCATGCACTGCCCTGGGAGCCAGCAGGTACAGGCAATAAAATGCTGTGATTGGACGTGTGGCTTTAGGCCCCCTCCATCACTGAGTAACTATGTGATATGGGGCAAGTTACCTACTACTCCGTGACTCCTTAGACAAAATGGGGTAGGGTCAGGGGTACCTAACACACAGGGTTGTTATAAGCATTTAATGTTCATTACTTAGAACAATTCTGGCACATAATATGCCCTCAGAAAATGTTAGCTATTATCATCATCATCATCACTCTTTATGTTCTGTTTGCTTAGCAATATAAAGTGGCATTCCACTGGAAATAAGTAATTCCAAACTCCTTTGTCTATCTTCTCACATTTTGAAGGTTTTTACTTCCTATAAGTTTCCACAGATTGAGTTAAATATACACTGAGTGATATGGCTAAGATTGAAATAGACAAGTGTTTTGTATTGAACGTCTATTAAATTGTTCAAAATATCACAAAATGCTTTGTAAAGAATTACCTTAGTTTCTGCATGCACTTATAAATCAACTTAGTGTAGGAAAAATAAGAAATGTGAATAATTTAAAGGGATATCCTAAGAGTTAACAAAATTGCTCATAGAGAGTATTACCCCTGAGCTGATTTTCATGTTATTTACTTCTACTTATTAGCAATGAAGGATCTGCTTAACTGAATTTAGTCATCACAAAATACTGGCAAAATATATATAATATAGCTATCATATATGACATTTATGTCACATTTTAAGATTTAAAATTAAAATATGAAAGCTTTTAAATAATATTCAGAAAAGATCTGACATACCAAATCATCCTGAGAAGTTAAAATGGTTATTTTTATAGTAAACATTCAGATGAATTAATCTTAAATGAAAAGCTTTTTTAAAAAAATTAATTAATTAGTTTATTTATTTTTGGCTGTGTTGGGTCTTCATTGCTGTGTGCGGGCTTTAGTTGCGGCGAGCAGGGGCTACTCTTTGTTGCAGTGAGCGGGCTTCAGTAGTTGTGGCACGAGGGCTCAGTAGTTGTGGCTCATGGGCCCTAGAGAGCAGGCTCAGTAGTTGTGGCGCACGGGCTTAGTTGCTCCGAGGCATGTGGGATCTTCCCGGACCAGGGGTCAAACCCATGTCCCCTGCATTGACAGGTGGATTCTTAACCACTGCACCACCAGGAAAGTCCCTTAAATAAAAAGTTTTTATCTAAAAAAATGGTTTTGGTCATTTAGAATATAATCATGAACATAGAAACACAAGTTGTAGCTCAATGCCTTTTGAGTTCAAATGGCCACTCTTCATAGTATTCAAATTATAACTTTTATGATAAATTTACCATTAAGGAAAAAGATTATTCTGTTTCAATACTATGGCTACAAATACCCTGAACTCCCTGGATATTTGCATATGCCGTGTGTTGGGGTGCAACCTAACATAGGGTTAGTGCATCCCATTCACCAAAAATATTGTAGGTCTGACTTCGTATACTAGTCCCCAAAACCAAGTGTCCCACCAACACACATCCCAACATCCACACTGGCAGATGCCACCCTCTCCAACCTTAGAGTCAAGGGCAGAAGGCACTAGCCTAGATGCTTTTCTCTGCATAGAGCTGTGATGAGAGAAGGGGCATCTCATGTGGCAATTACCAGGAACTGACATTAAGAGCTGCGAGTGGGAAAATTAAAGCAAGAAACCACAGATCTGTATGAAATCCAAAGACCGTGGTTTTGCTTGTTGCTGCTGACATAGTTTTTTTAACAGAGCAGCTATATTTATTATACGTAGAGAGTGGGTACCTTCTTTCTAGTGCTGCCTCTCAGTCCTAAATCAAGGTATATGCAGAGTTTCTGAGCACCTTTTACATTTTTCACTCACAAAACATTTTCACAGATATTAACTTGTTAGATCTTTCCAACATCTCTATAAGGTGTGTGTGTCAGAGTACATAGCCTCCCCAAAATTAGCTTCTTGGAAGGTATGGATAAAATAATCTAGAGACCACACAGATTTAGGAAAGAATAAGTTTACTACCATCCTACTCAAAACCCTAAATAGAGAGTAGTTATATATTTGGAGTAGTAATAGATGTGATTACCACACATTCTATTTATTAATCAACTTATGTTTTTTTCAAACATTGAATTCCTACTGAATCATATGTCTTAATAAAGGTAATGGGAGGTAAAAATATCTGTCCTTGAGATTACTGTGCTCTCGGTCTGGTGCAGAAATGGATATGTGATCAGATAGTCACAATATAATGCCAAAGAGTTATAATAAAATACATAATGCAATCCAGGGGAGGAACATACCTACCCGACTGCCGTAGGGTCAGTCAGAGAAGACTTCACAGAAAAGTTAATTTTTTTGTCATAAAGGCAGCCAGGTACTCTCAATTTTCAAATTGTATCCTCATGAAATTGGACTATCTTTGGGCACCACTGACCACTTCCTCTTTCCTGAAATTATCTGTTTGGCTTCTTGGACCTTGGACTAGGTTCTTCCCTGATTTCCATCTGACCATAGTTTTTCATCCTCCTTTACTAATCTTCCTGCGTCTGCTCCTTAAATTTTGCTCTTTCCATGCCTCCATTGTGTCGTCTTCCCTTCACACTTTCCATTGTTTCTGTGGGTGAGAATTTGCTAGTACATATTCATGATCTCAACTGCCTTGCGTATGACTGTGCCTTTGAAATCTTTGCCCCAGGGAAACTTAACTCATGAACACAGATCATGTGTTCATCTGTTTCATGAGCTTCCTGGCTTGGAAGCTTTGCTGGGGCTTTGAATGAAGGACACCATCACCTGTTCACTTGTTCTTCCATTCCTTCTTCATTCATTCAACAAATATTTATTGATGGCCATTGCAGGGTAGTCACCACATTAGGCTCTGGGATGTAACACACCAGGCTCTTACTCTCCTGAGGAAAATAAATTTCAATTGTTGCTTGGCAAAGTGTGGTTCACTAATTACATGACAGACTCACTGGAAGAAGAAAGCCTTCTTTTAAAAATGCCAACTTGAGAGACCTTCAAGATGGCAGAGGAGTAAGATGTGGAGATCACCTTCCTCCCCACAAATACATCAGAAATACATCTACATGTGGAATAACTCCTACAGAACATGTACTGAACGCTGGCAGAAGACCTCAGACTTCCCAAAACGCAAGAAACTCCCCAGGTACCTGGGCAGGGCAAAAGAAAAAAAGAAGAAACAGAGACAAAAGAATAGGGATGGACCTGCACCTCTGGGAGGAAGCTGTGAAGGAGGAAAAGTTTCCACACACTAGGAAGCCCCTTCAATGGCAGAGACGGGGGTTGACCCAGGGTTGGGGGAAGCTTTGGAGCCACGGAGGAGAGTGCAGCCACAGGGGTGCGGAGGGCAAAGCGGAGAGATTCCCGTACAGAGGCTCGGTGCCGACCAGCACTCACCAGCCCGAGAGACTTGTCTGCTCACCCGCCGGGGCGGGCAGGGGCTGGGAGCTGAGGTTCGGGCTTCGGAGGTCGGATCCCAGGGAGAGGACTGGGGTTGGCTGCGTGAACACAGCCTGAAGGGAGCTAGTGCACCACAGCTAGCTGGGAGGGAGTCCGGAAAAAAGTCTGGAACTGCTGAAGAGGCAAGAGACCATTGTTTCAGGGTGCGCAAGGAGAGGGGGATTCAGAGCACCGCCCAAACGAGCTCCAGAGACGGTGCGAGCCGTGGCTATCAGCGTGGACCCCAGAGACAGGCATGAAACGCTAAGGCTGCTGCAGCCACCAAGAAGCCTGTGTGCAAGCACAGGTCACTATTCACACCACCCCTCCCGGGAGCCCGTGCAGCCCGCCACTGCCAGGGTCCTGTGATCTGGGGATAACTTCCCCAGGAGAACGCACGGCACACTTCAGGCTGTTGCAACGTCATGCCGGCCTCTGCCGCAGCAGGCTCGCCCTGCATTCTGTACCCCTCCCTCCACCCAGCCTGAGTGAGCAACAGCCCCCTAATCACCTGCTTCAGACCTAGAGACACATACAGATTGAAAGTGAGGGGATGGAAAAAGATATTCCATGCAAATGGAAATCAAAAGAAAGCTGGAATAGCAATTCTCATATGAGACAAAATAGATTTTAAAATAAAGACTATTACAAGAGAGAAAGAGGACACTACATAATGATCAAGGGATAAATCCAAGAAGAAGATATAGCAATTGTAAATATTTATGCACCCAACATAGGAGCACCTCAATACATAAGGCAAATACTAACAGCCATAAATGGAGAAATCGACAGTAACACAATCATAGTAGGGGACTTTAACACCCCACTTTCACCAATGGACAGATCATCCTAAATAAAAATAAATAAGGAAACACAAGCTTTAAGTGATACATTAAACAAGATGGACTTAATTGATATTAATAAGACATTCCATCCAAAAACAACAGAATACACGTTCTTCTCAAGTGCTCATGGAACATTCTCCAGGATAGAACATATCTTGGGTCACAAATCAAGCCTTGGTAAATTTAAGAAAATTGAAATTGTATCAAGTATCTCTTCTGACCACAACGCTATGAGACTAGATATCAGTTACAGGAAAAAATCTGTAAGAAATACAAACACATGGAGGCTAAACAATACACTACTAAATAACCAAGAGATCACTGAAGAAATCAAAGAGGAAATAAAAAAAATACCTAGAAGCAAATGACAATGAAAACACAACGACCCAAAACCTATGGGATGCAGCAAAAGCAGTTCTAAGAGGGAAGTTTCTAGCAATACCATCCTACCACAAGAAAGAAGAAAAATCTCAAATAACTAACCTAACCTTATACCTAAAGCAATCAGAGAAAGAAGAACAAAAAAACCCCAGTTAGCTGAAGAAAAGAAATCATACAGATCAGATCAGAAATAAATGAAAAAGAAATGAAGGAAACGATAGCAAAGATGAATAAAACTAAAAGCTGGTTCTTTGAGAAGATAAACAAAACTGATAAACCATTAGCCAGACTTATCAAGAAAAAAAGGGAGAAGACTCAAATCAATAGAGTTAGAAATGAAAAAGGAGAAGTAACAACTGACACTGCAGAAATACAAAGGATCATGAGAGATTACTACAAGCAACTCTATGCCAATAAAATGGACAACCTGGAAGAAATGGACAAATTCTTAGGAAAGCACAACCTTCTGAGACTGAACCAAGAAGAAATAGAAAATATAAACAGACCAATCACAATCACTGAAATTGAGACTGTGCTTAAAAGTCTTCCAACAAACAAAAGCCCAGGACCAGATGGCTTCACAGGAGCAATCTGTCAAACATTTAGAGAAGAGCTAACACCTATCCTTCTCAAGCTCTTCCAAAATATAGCAGAGGGAGGAACACTCCCAAACTCATTCTACGTGGCCACAATCACCCTGATACCAAAACCAGACAAAGATGTCACAAAGAAAGAAAACTACAGGCCAATATCACTGTTAAACATAGATGCAAAAATCCTCAACAAAATACTAGCAAACAGTATCCAACAACACATTAAAAGGATCATACGCCATGATCAAGTGGAGTTTATCCCAGGAATGCAAGGATTCTTCAACATATGCAAATCAATCAATGTGATACACCATATTAACAAATTGAAGGAGAAAAACCATATGATCATCTCAATAGATGCAGAAAAAGCTTTCGACAAAATTCAATACCCATTTATGATAAAAACCCTCCAGAAAGTAGGCATAGACGGAACTTACCTCAAAATAATAATGACCATATATGCCAAACCCACAGACAACATCGTTCTCAATGGTGAAAAACTGAAACCATTTCCTCTAAGATCAGGAACAAGACACAGTTGTCCACTCTCACCACTATTATAGTTTAGTATACACATAGTTTTGTCATTGTTTGCAGATGACATGATATTATACATAGAGAATCCTAAAGATGTGACTGGAAAACTACTAGAACTAATCAATGAATTTGGTAAGGTAGCAGGATACAAAATTAATGCACAGAAGTCTCTTGCATTCCTATACACTAATGATGAAAAATCCGAAAGAGAAATTAAGGAAACACTCCCATTTACCATTGCAACAAAAAGAATAAAATACCTAGGAATAGACCTACCTAAGGAGACAAAAGACCTGTATGCAGAAAACTATAAGACACTGATGAAAGAAATTAAAAATTATACAAATATATGGAGAGATATACCATGTTCTTGGATGGGAAGAATCAACATCGTGAAAATGACTATATTACCCAAAGCAATCTACAGATTCAATGCAATCCCTATCAAACTACCAATGGCATTTTTCACAGAACTAGAACAAAAAATTTCACAATTTGTATGGAAACACAAAAGACCCCAAATAGCCAAAGCAATCTTGAGAAAGAAAAACGGAGCTGGAGGAATCAGGCTTCCGGACTTCAGACTATACTACACAGCTACAGTAATCAAGACAGTATGGTACTGGCACAAAAACAGAAATATAGATCAATGGAACAGGATAGAGAGCCCAGAGGTAAACCCACACACATATGGTCATTTTATTTTTGATAAAGGAGGCAAGAATATACAATGGATAAAAGACTGCCTCTTCAATAAGTGGTGCTGGGACAACTGGAAAGCTACATGAAAAAGAAAGAAATTAGAACACTCCCTAACACGATCCACAAATATAAACTCCAAGTGGCTTAAAGACCCAAATGTAAGGCCAGACACTATCAAACTCTTAGAGGAAAAGATAGGCAGAACACTGTATGACATAAATCACAGCAAGATCCTTTTTGACCCACCTCCTAGAGAAATGGAAAGAAAAACAAAAATAAACAAATGGGACCTCATGAAACTTAAAAGCTTTTGCACAGCAAAGGAAACCATAAAGAAGACAAAAAGACAACTCTCAGAATGTGAGAAAATATTTGCAAATGAAGAAGCTAACAAAGGATTAATCTCCAAAATTTACAAGCAGCTCATGCAGCTCAATATCAAAAAAACAAACAACCCAATCCAAAACTGGGCAGAAGACCTAATTAGACATTTCTCCAGAGAAGATACACAGATTGCCAACAAACACATGAAAGGATGCTCAACATCACTAATCATTAGAGAAATGCAAATCAAAACTACAATGAGGTATCACCTCACACCAGTCAGAATGGCTATCATCAAAAAATCTACAAACAATAAATGCTGGGGAGGGTGTGGAGAAAAGGGAACCCTCTTGCACTGTTGGTGGGAATGTAAATTGATACAGCCACTATAGAGAACAGTATGGAGGTTCTTTAAAATTTGAAAATAGAACTACCATACGACCCCAAAATCCCACTACTGGGCATATACCCTGAGAAAAGCATAATTCAAAAAGAGTCATGTACCACAGTGTTCATTGCAGCTCTATTTACAATAGCCAGGACATGGAAGCTACTTAAGTGTCCATTGACAGATGAATGGATAAAGAAGATGTGGCACATATATACAATGGAATATTACTCAGCCATAAAAAGAAACGAGATTGAGTTTTGTAGTGGATGGACCTAGAGTCTGTCATACAGAGTTAAGTAAGTCAGAAAGAGAAAAACAAATACTGTGGGCTAACACATATATATGGAATCTAAAAAAAAAAAAAAAAATGGTTCTGAAGAACCTAGGGGCAGGGCAGGAATAAAGACGCAGATGTAGAGAATGGATTTGAGGACACGGGGAGTGGGAAGGGTAAGCTGGGACGAAGTGAGAGAGTGGCATGGACATATATACACTACCAAATGTAAAATAGATAGCTAGTGGGAAGCAGCTGCATAGCATAGGGAGATCAGCTCGGTGCTTTGTGACCACCTAGAGGGGTGGGATAGGGAGGGTGGGAGGGAGACACAAGAGGGAGGAGAAATGGGGATATATGTATATGTATAGCTGTTTCACTTTGTTATACAGCAGAAACTAACACACCATTGTAAAGCAATTATACTCCAATAAAGATGTTAAAAAAAAAAAGTCAACTTGAGGTTCCTTTCCAGACCTATTAAATTGTAATATCTCAGGACTGGGACCCAGTGAGATGTATTTTGTGTAAACCCTGTAAGAGATTCTGAGGAGCATAATTTAAAATTCAGAAAATCTCTTATTTAAATAAAAAGAAAATCAAATAAATAAATGCATAATTACATACTGTAAGGTTGCCATTGAAGAAGACTAGAAGGTGCTGTGTGTTGTATAATAAGGGATTAAGGAGGGTTGACACCTAATTACCTGGGAGTTAGGCATGGGGAGAGATCATGCCTGGCCATGTGATTAATCAGAGATGAGGTTGAAGTAAGTGAAATGCTAAGGATGACTCTCAAACACAAGCTTGGATGGCATTGTTTGGTTCCTCTTTTTTCTCTTGCCACCCTTATCTCTGTTTTCTTCACTGTATCTTAAATCCAGACCATCTTCTTCATCACCACTGCTTCTAACGGTTCACAGGCTCTTGTTTTGCCTGGAATCATGACATTATTCCCCTATTTCTTATCCTTGCCTCTGTATCACTCTTTTCCCTGATCTCTCACCACAGTGATCTCCAAAATAAAAAAATATATCTTTTATATATTTATATAAAGTTTTATATTTATAGTTTACATGTGATCACGCATTTGGTTAAAATCCTTTAAACATCCTCTATGGCCTTGAGAATAAAATCTGAAAACCAAAACCTGGTGCTACTTACAGCATCCTTCATGCTCACTGCCGTTCTTTGGATTCCTGTCACCATTGCCTTTCATCTGGCATTCTGCAACAGCCTCAGCGTGATTGGTGATTGACCCATATCTAGTCTTGGGTTCCTTCAGTCTTCTACCTTTCAGCGCAGCAATTCCTCTAAACGATAAAGCTCATCATCCCTATCTTTGTTATAACCCTTCAGAGGATCCCAACTACCACCTTCAAGATAATATCCAAACTACTCTCAATGGCTTATAAGGTTCTTCACGATCTAGCATCACCTCTATTCCCTAGCTTGCTTCTTACCAATTCCCCCAGTGCTTTTATTTATACTTTTGCTATTCTTTATACCTTTAGTTTCTCCAGTTTGTTATGACTTCTTGCCCCTGAATCTTGATGTCTTTTTTTTTTTTTCTTTTTTGGCTTGAGATCCCCTTCCCTGGTTTACCTCCTATACATCCTTCAGGCTGCTGTTCACACATCCCCGAAGCCTATGCTTGGTGGCCCTGCTGGATCCTCTTTTAGCTGTACCACTTCCTCACCCCTTTTCTTTTTGGGGAATTTCATACTGAACTGCGACTGGCCCTCTGCTTAATCTCTTTCCCCACTTGCACTGTCTCTGGAGGCCAGCAACCATGTCTTGGTCACTGTTGAATTCCCACATCGAACCTTGTCTGGAACATGCAATATGGTTTTTTATACAGCAAATGAAGGACTGAGTATTAATACTTCCTGACTGTATCAACATAGTTTGCATATTTAAAAAATAACAGCTTTATTGAGATAATTCAAATGCCATAAAATGTGCCCATTTTAAAATATATAATTCAGTGGCTTTTAGTATATTCACAGAGTTGTGTATCCATTACCACTAATTTTAGACCATTTTCATCACCTCCCAAGAAATCCTGTACCCTTGAGTAGTAACTCTCTATTCTTTTCCCTCCTTAACCCCTAGCAGTCACCAATCTACTGTCTGTCTATGGATTTGCCTATTCTGGACATTTCATATAAATTAAAATCACACACTATATGGTCTTTGTGACTGATTTCTTTCACTTAGCATATTTTCAAGGTTCATCTATTTTATAGCATATAATAGTACTTTATTTCTTTTTAATATTTGGTTGAATAGATAAAGCACATTTTGTTTATGCATATTTGGGTTGTTTCTGCTTTTTTGCTATAATGAGTAATGATGCTGTGAACATTCATGTACAAATTTTTGTGTGAACATATGTCTCCAGTTTTCTTAGATTAAAATTACTTAGGAGTGGAATTGCTAGGTCATATGGCAATTCTGTGTTTAACTTTTGAGGAAGTGCCAAACCGTTGTCCAAAATAACTGCACCATTTTACATTGCCACCAACAATGTAAAGGGTTTTACTCTCTCCGCATCTTCAATAACACTTGATACTGTCTGTATTTTTTATTATGACCATTCTAGTGGGTACTATGGTTTTGATTTGCATTTCTCTTATGACTAATGATGTTAGACATCTTTTCATGTACATATTGGCTACTCATATGTCTTTTTTTGAGAAATGTCTCTTCATTTGCTTATTTTTAATTGGATTGTATGCCTTTTTAACAGTTTAATTCTAAGAGTTTTAAAAAATAAAATCTGGATGTAAGTTCCTTATCAGATATATGATAAGAAAATATTTTTGCCCACTCTGTGGGTTGTCTTTTCACTCTCCTAATGGCATCTGTTGAATCACAAAAGTAATACTGATGAAGTTTAATTTATTTATTTTTATTTTGTTGCTTATTCTTTTGGTATCATGTCTTGTCCCAGCACCATTGTTGAAAAGACTATTTTTTCTCCATTGACTTTTCTTGTCATCATTGTCAAAAATCAATTGACCATACATATAAGAGGTTATCTCTGGGCGCTCAATTTTATTTCAGTAATTAGTCTGTCTTTATGCCAGTATCATGCTGCTTGATTACTACAGCTTTGTAGTAATTTTTAAAATCAGGAAGTGTGAATCTTCCAACTTCACTCTTCACTTTCAAGATCATTTTGTCTATTCTGGGTCCCTTATATTCCCACATGAATTTTAGGATCAACTTGTCAATTTCTGCAAAGAAGCCAGATAAGATTTTAATAGGGATTATGTCAAATCTGTTGATCAGTTTTGTATTTCCATCTTGGCAATGTTAAATCTTCTGATCCATGAACTTGGGACTTCTTTTCATTTATTCATTTCTTTAACTTTCTTGAAATGATATTTTGTAGTTTTTAGTTAAAAAAACTCTTGCACTTTACTTGTTAAGTTTATTCCTAAGTATTTTATTTTTGATGCTATTGTAAATGAAATTTTAAATTGTGTTTTAAATAAGAGTAGTCTTTGCGCTTTTAAAGGTTATGTAGATCTGTAATATCACATAAAACTAGGACTTCAATCTGAGAATCATCTCACACATACTATCTTTTCAAAGGACACTAAACCTACTTACCACTTTGAACAGAAGTAGAAAGCTTTGCATGACCCAAAGGAAAGGATGAATATTACTGAATCAATATATATCTATATACAAACATATTTATATATATGAATGTGTATACTAATATATTGAGAAACTGTATTTTGAGTTGCATTATCAAATTAATTGTGCAACATGTAGTCATTCATATGTGAATCGTCTGATTCACAAAATATGATACCAAATTTTGACATTTTAAATACTCATGCTAATTAAGTGCACTTGTTAAAACTATTGACTATATGGAAATTAACGAGTAAACCTTTGAAAAAATGCCCAGTTTCACTGGAAATGTTTGCATGTACAATCTGCTGTTACATAAGTCAGATGAAGAGTTGGGTTTTTGAATACTGCAGTGGCAAACTGGTCACCAAAATGATTATTAATACTATGCTAATTTATAGAGCAAGATGAAAAGAGCTAGTTAAGGATGGTGTGACTAGACATCAATTATCTTTAAGTGTTATATTTAAAATTTTCCCACATGTATAGTAATCATAACATTGAAGATACCACTTAACATGTGGGAAAAACACTGTAATAGAGGTATTAAATTGAGTGAGAATTTTGTAGTGAATACTGGAAATGATTAATTATAGTGGGGCATTTAATTGGGAAGTAGTCTTGTAGTCCTTTTTTTTCAGGAGTTCTTAAAACTACACAGAAGAAAATTATTCTATAAAAAATAATGTCTTTAATTTATGAAGCATTACTCTAGGTTGATTGGTCTGGGAAGATTAAAGATGAAAAAATGTAAGCACATTCACTCAAAGTTTTGGTTTTGTGGTTGCTGATATATTTGTCTGCAGTAATAATAGAATTTGACAGCAGAAGCCAGTTGATGGCTCACATTCTATGAAATGTACTGGATTGGAGCCTACAGAATGAATCACTATTGGTGAACATTGTCAAGACAGGAATGGGCTATGGTTTTGTCCCTAGAAGGTCTATCTATATAACTATCATCCATTTGTTAGAACACATGTTTGAGACAGAAAACATCCTAATATCAGAATAATGCCAAAGGAGAGGAAGACACATTTTTAAAATGTATGGATATGGCTTCTCTTTTTACGCATTATGAAAGATGGTATTATTTGTTAATATAGCAAAGCAAGAGAGCTGAATGATCTTTGTTGATGCTTTGTAGCATAGTTGTGAAAAATAGGAAGTTTAATTTACTCTCAAGTAGTAGTATTTTTTTTTTTTTTTGATTAATGCCTTGGTGCGTGTGTATTCTTTTTTTTTTTTTTTTTTAATAATTCTTTATTTATTTATTTTTGGCTGTGTTGGGTCTTCATTTCTGTGCGAGGGCTTTCTCCAGTTGTGGCAAGCGGGGGCCACTCTTCATCACGGTGCGCGGGCCTCTCACTATCATGGCCTCTCTTGTTGCGGAGCACAGGCTCCAGACGCGCAGGCTCAGTAGTTGTGGCTCACGGGCCTAGTTACTCTGCGGCATGTGGGATCTTCCCAGACCAGGGCTCGAACCCGTGTCCTCTGCATTGGCAGGCAGATTCTCAACCACTGTGCCACCAGGGAAGCTCCTCAAGTAGTAGTATTTTTAATTTAGCAACATATCCAAAATAAATTATGTGTCTCAAATACTAATGTATTTACAAGATCCTGACTCAAGTGTTCGCTACTTGTTCTTCCTTGGGGTGGATATTGGTTGGTTCCCAGACTTCAACTATGGCATCAAAACACAATACAGTTATACATAAATAGATTCCTTGGTGAAAATGTAGTCATGTATGTTTAACATGTTTACTGAAACATACATAAATTTTCTCCATTATATCAAGAAATGTAACATGTATTGCTTGACCATACTGTTTTTTACTAAAGAAAATTTACAACTTTAAAAAATTGTGGTTTTTTCATTATCTTATAACTTTAATTTTTATTTACGAAAAACATTTTTCCACTAGTTCAGTATTCAGGAAACTGATCAAGAAAATGTAGTACTTAGCTTTTAATGATGAATATTTATCCTCCGTAATGAGACCTATCAGATTTGGATATATTTCTTTGTTAATTAGTCTTATTTCCTTATAGAAAATAAAGTGTACTGAGAGTTAAAGAATTAGACATGTGGGTAGACAAGCTGAACTTTAAGGTCTCTACCAAACTTGAAGTTTAATGTTTCTGAGGTTTTTTTTTTTGGCTGCCTTTTTTTTTTAACGGTAACATTATAAATCTATAGAAGCCCCAAACAAAATGCAATTTTGGTTTTACAATAATTAGCTTTGAAACATAACCTTCACAGAAAGTATTTTATTATCTTATAAGAGTCCATTAGGGTATACAATCAATATTTTAGCTGCTCAAGTGGAGCATTTCATTTTTCTCAATATTTTTGAGATAAGCTACTTTCAATTTAACTTTTTTTTCTTGCCTAATGGAATCTTATACATAAATAAAATAACTTTTCTAAATCATTAAAACCTAATAGACAATTAACAGCGTTATGATAGATTGCTTTTCCTTTGTGGTGAAGAGACAAGGTAGAGCTAATAGTCTTGAGTACCTTTAGGACACATGAAGTACCATCTACTTTCTCAAGGGAGGATATTTGAAATTAAACATGCATGAATTATCTACTCCACCTGGGGGAGATCTGATAGCCCTCAGCAAGTATTGAACTTCAGGGCTACAATTCTCTGCCCTCCACTATTCACCCCATATTCAAGAAAGGAAAGCATCCTTTAGCAATAGATCTATTTATGAGAACAATCTCAGTCACATAGTTCCCAAAGGGGAGGCAACCTTAAGAGTGATGATAGAATATTGCTGACACTAGACACTTTGGGGCATTTTTTTGCTACAAGATAGTTGTCACTACCTTCTCAGTAGATTCTCAGTAGACTACTGTACTGGTGGTGGTCACAGAATGGGTAAGTAAGCTTAATTTGAGCTGCATTAGTTTTCTATTGCTGTGTAACAAATAACTCCATATTTAGCAGCTTACGACAATAAAACACTTATCATCTCACACAGTTCCTGTAGATTGGACATTCAGAAGCAGCTCAGCTGGGTTGTTCTGGCTCAGGGTCTCTCATGAAGTTGCGGTCAAGGTGTCAGCTGGGGCTGCAGTCATCTAGAGGCTTGACTGGAGCCAGACGATTCACTGTCTAGGTGGCTCCCTCACATGCATGGCAAGTGGGTGCTGATTGTGGGCAGGAAGCCTCAGTTCCTTTCCATAGGGCTGCTTGAGAGCTCTCATGACAGTCTGGTTCTCTCCCAGGAGTGAGCAGTCCAAGAGAGAACAAGGCACAGGCTAAAATGTCATTTACGACCTAGCTTCAGAAACCACATGCAGTCATTTCTGGAATATGTTATTGTTTACATAATTCAGCCCTATATAAAGTGGGAGAGGACTCCATGAGTGTGTGGTTCCAGGAGGTGAAGTTATTGGGGGCCATCTTGGAGCCAGACCATCACAGCATATGGTAATTTTTCTTTTGGGTTTTTATAGAGCTGGTCTTGGGAAAATAAGTTTTTTGTTTTATTTATTTATTTTTTTAAACATTCCTTTAGCTCTCCCCTCTGTGCCTCTTTGAGCTATACTTTATTTCTAGAACCCAGTACTTCCAAGTTGACTCCTTCTTCCTCAGGGGTGCCCTTCCCGTCCTTCCTTGCTCACAAATTCAACAAATATTTGAGGACAAATTGTGTGTCAATCACTGTTTGTTCACATCAGTGAACAAAATCCTTCCATTCATAGAGCTTATCTTTTATATAGTAGTAGCTTTTCATAATGAGTTGTCTCCTATGATCCATAATTTCTGGTTTGTCTTATTAGCATTCTGTGGGATCTGATGCTATTTCCAGGTGATAGTGTCAGAACTGATTTGACTTGTAGGACACCCAGATGGTGTCCAAGGATTGCTTGGTGGTGTGGGAAACCCCACTTCCCTTGCCCCCTCACATTGGAATCGGGTCCAGAACCTTCAGTAAACAGATTTAAGGAAAGAGGTCAATGATTGGCAAAATTCCCTTAAAATAACAAGTTTGTTTTAATAGAGGTATTCTGTCATCTAATTCAAAAGAGTACGATGGAACTTTAAGGCCCTTAAGCAGAGAGAGATCATAGCAGGGGAACTCGCTCATTTGTGCCAATTTCACTGCTTTAAGCCTACTTTTGTTCAATGGAAAACATAACCGTCAAGCTATCTCACTCAGCACGGTCTTTTCCACAATGTGAAAATGCAAGAGTGGGGGAATAAGTGAATTTTAAGCTTAAACAGGCAAAAACATTAATATAGTTATCACCATGAACACATGAGGAGGAGTGTCAGAGATTAAAGTAGCTAGTTTTGCCATTTCCTTTCAAAATTGACACAGTGAGATTTGAATTTCCCCAAATATGGTGGAAAGACTTGGATCACCATTTCTATGTGTGTTTATAGCCTAGCCAGTGTTTCAAGGATTCTGTCATTTATATCTGAGCTTAGCTCTAACATGTTTTTCCATGGGACTCTTTTTTTTTTTCTGTTTTAAAACTGTTTGGGCCATTAAATCTTTCTCCAAATGTCAGATTGCTCAACACCAAGGAGGTAAATGGAACGTAATGACACTCATCAAGTTGATGATGTGAATGATTTATTGGACCCAATCATTTAGCACTTTCATAAAGTCAATATCAGGGAAAGAAACCCTGGGCTCTTATTATGGTAAACTGTACTGTCAGCATTCAGTGATTTATTACAAACCTGTGGCTAGGATTAGGATATTATAAATGGGGGAAAAATGGAAGGCTCATGAATATTTTATACCCACAGGTGGAAGACATGCAGTGGGCCAATAGAGAGCACACTCAACCAGCGTCTGTCTGCAGCCTGCCCTGTAAGCCCGGGGAGAGGAAGAAAACGGTGAAAGGAGTTCCTTGCTGCTGGCACTGCGAGCGCTGTGAAGGTTACAACTACCAGGTGGATGAGCTCTCCTGCGAACTCTGCCCTTTGGATCAGAGACCAGACGTCAACCGCACAGGCTGTCAGCTCATCCCCATCATCAAACTCGAGTGGCATTCTCCCTGGGCTGTGGTGCCTGTGTTCGTTGCCATATTGGGAATCATCGCCACCACCTTTGTGATCGTGACCTTTGTCCGCTATAACGACACACCTATTGTGAGGGCTTCGGGACGCGAACTTAGTTACGTGCTCCTAACGGGGATTTTTCTCTGTTATTCAATCACCTTTTTAATGATTGCAGCACCAGATACAATCATCTGCTCCTTCCGACGGATCTTCCTAGGACTCGGCATGTGTTTCAGCTATGCAGCCCTTCTTACCAAAACAAACCGAATCCACCGAATATTTGAGCAGGGGAAGAAATCTGTCACAGCACCCAAGTTTATCAGTCCAGCATCCCAGCTGGTGATCACCTTCAGCCTGATCTCCATCCAGCTCCTGGGAGTGTGTGTCTGGTTTGTTGTGGACCCACCGCACATCGTCATTGACTATGGAGAACAGCGGACTCTAGACCCGGAGAACGCCAGGGGAGTGCTCAAGTGTGACATCTCTGATCTCTCGCTCATTTGTTCACTAGGGTACAGTATCCTGTTGATGGTAACTTGTACTGTTTATGCCATTAAAACAAGAGGAGTTCCAGAGACTTTCAATGAAGCCAAACCTATTGGATTTACCATGTATACCACCTGCATCATTTGGTTAGCTTTCATCCCCATCTTTTTTGGTACAGCCCAGTCAGCAGAAAAGGTAAGTGGCAAGAAATGCCAACCCTTTTCCTGGATTTAACTTCTTCCTTTAGGATGCTTTCCCTTCTTTCTTTTTGGTTCACTTATATTCTCTCAAGAAGCTTCAGTGTTTTATATATATATATTCAAGGTCACTTTGCTCTGAATATGTGTTGACTAAGGCTGATTTTCTATGAAAAACACTTTAATGTGTCCTCCTTGGCAAGGTTGAAGATTGACAGAGCTCACATCACTTTCTGGGTCCCTTTTCCTAGTTCTGTTATCGACTAACATAACTTCTTTTCCAAACGTTAAAAGAGGAAGGGAGAAAAGGCAGACATGATTCACAGGGGTGAGCTATTCCAGAGGTATCTCAATGCATGACAAATGCCTCCTTTCCCAGTTCTAATGTTACTCTCAGAAAAAGCTATTCCTTAATAATTATGATGGTTTTAGTCACAGAAGCAAACTGCAACAGCAAAAGCTAAGTGGCTTAATTCAATCTGAACCGTCGTACTATTTCTCTTTAGCCCCCATTCTTATTATTTTTCCATATGAGGAGGATGATGGTGAGGGATGAAAGAAGAAGCAATGGGCGATTATATAATGCAGTTTATATTTTTTTAGAAGTTGAAGATCAATTGAATTTCCTGAAATAATTTTCTTTTGTTACTAATCTTCCATTAACTTCGCCACACAAAACACTGCATGTAAAGAACATCTGTGTGTGAAAGGAAATACATGCTGAACTGGATGTGTGTATTTCTATGTATAGAAAAGCAGAGAACTAACATTAACCATGACTTCCAAGGTTTGGGTGATGTGACGGAGACAACCAGTTTGAAAAACAAAGGCAAATGCTACCATTCTAAAGGGATAGCTCTTCAGCCCTAATGGGCACATGAGAAAGTTCTTCTCTCAGAGTAAGGATGTAAAGATTATTCCATCCTCCATCATCAGAAGTCGTGAGGAAGTCCAAACGTCCGGGGGTGGGGGGAATTATATTCCCTAGGTTCTAACATTCCAAGTAAGGTCCCACATGACTCTTAAAATTCCAACTAATTCAGAGGAAAAAATACTCAACAAGGGCATGGAGAGCTCATTAGTATGAGCATTCATCCCTTACTTGATCAATGTGGTCTTCAACTTTGAAAGACAAAAAAGGTACTTCAGCAAACCTGCTGCTGAATAGAGCAAACTTGCCATGGGTTCCAGACCTGTGACCTTTCTTGACTTGAATGGCCTGATGAAAGTCCACGAATATTTTATGTAGGACCATGCTCATGGCGGGAAAATAAAGTAAGACAGTTTGGGACACTAAACCTAACAACTAGAAAACATTATATCTGGACATACACAGATGTGAATTTATTAGGATCAAACTTGTAAATTTAACTTAGGAAGGGATTTGTCGCTCAAAGTTTATTAGGTCTGTTTGGACATGGTTAGTTGGACTAGTCAGGGAAAAATATTGTTTTTTAGTGTCTAGAAATGTCCACATTATGTGAATTATTGATAACATCAACCTAACTGGTACTTGTATTTGTGTTTGAACCTAGAACTGTCTTTTTTAACATAGTGTTTTATCTAGAGAGGGCCATAGGAAGTTTATTTTGTTTTCTTGCGGACAACAAATATTTAACCAAACAAAATCTGAGTTCTGATACCTAACTCCCTTTTCTTTTGTTTTCTCTTCCTTTACATTTTATAAAAGACAGTCTACTCTTACTTTTCATATTGTGACTTCAAGGATCTGGGGGAGCAAATATAAGTGCTAATAAGATGTTATTTCTATTCAGGGAACTCGTTCAGTGACTCAATTTTTAGAAGAAATTTTTAGAATAAATAAAATCGTGGTCCTACAGCAAGCTATTGGACACCTTCATAGTAATTCAAACATGCATCATAGTAAGTTTTTTTTAAGGTAACTGAAAAAAAAAATGACCATTTTCTCTCAGATCAAGAACTCTGCAGAGTTGCAGCTGTCCCCTGAGGAGCAGTGATGGAGACAGTAAGAGTTTCAGGATGAGATGGACACATGAATAAGCCAGGGCTGGAGGCTGCCCAGTGCTGGGCCTGTGGGAGCTATACATCCATCTGAAAACCTGGAGTGTATGTACATACTTATCAGGGTGGATTTATCAATGCCTCCAGAGAGATGACTGAATGCTAGTCAGAATTCTTTTTTCTTTTTTAGCTTTGTGCAATCGAAGTAAGTCAGAGAAGCACACTGTAAGACAAATTTATAAAATATGTTAATGGAATTTATTTGTATTCATGATATGATTGAATGTGGAAATGAGTGAAGAAATCAAGAAGAAACACTAATTCTAGGAATTTTCAGAACATTGGAAAGTGCTCAAATTATGTAGTTAGGCTTGGAGTTGCTGAATTTAGACCAGCTCTACATCAAGAGCTATTATCTGATAAGTAGCTAAGATTTGCTACTGAAGTATTTTGTGTAATACACTTATGTGTCATCCTAACACTTCACGTTAAAATTTGCTTCCTGCTATTCTCTGTCAAAGTATCTTTAATTACTCAAAACAATACACAGAATGTTTGAGAGTGTTTATTTTTTCACGTTGCTAAAATTATTGACACAGATATTAAAAGTGAATACAACTTTTATATCTCCAAAGGCAGGCTTTCTCTAAGTTTTCTTGACTTTGGACGACCAAAGAGCTGGTCAGTTCTCCATTCTCCTTTATAATGCTCAGCCAGTTAACCCCACGTGATCAGCTTGAAGTGTTTGCAACAGTCAGGAGGCACACACAGCCATTAATTCAGCAGATCCTCATTGAGCATTGTGTCCAGCATTGTGCTAATTATTGAACCATGTCGGTCAGTTTCCCCGAGCCTTCCTTGTACAAAGGCTCAGCCTGTCTCCCAGCTGATGCTGCCTGATGCCTGTCATCACCAGCAAGTGCCAGGTTCCAGGGCAGGAGAAGATCAGGCTCAAGGGCAGGGGGAGATGGTGAGGAGTCAGATGTGAGATGAGAAAGCGAAGAAAAGAACTATGCATCCTGTAACTATACATCAGTGACACAGAATTTATAACATGGAAGAGCAAAATTTCTTCCAGTATGCATTTAATTATGTTTCATGGAGTCATGTCTACAGGAAAAAAACCCATCTAGCCACACAGGTCTCTTTGAAATTACAAGAGAAGTAGGAATAAAAAGTAAAATTAGTTGAATAATTTAGACAGATGTTTTAGAAAACCTCTGAGTAAAATCAAGTTATAAAGGGACATTTGTAGCATTCATGAGGACAGACAGCTCTCCAAAGTATGTCTTCATCCAATGATAAAACACCATTTAATTTCCCCACATTCTTTTTTTTCAGATTTCAAAATCAAGATGAATCATGTTTTTTCCAATAGATTTTAATGACTTTATTAGCTTTATATCTACTGCGGCATTTTACTAAATCATAGTTTAAATGCACTTTCTTTTTTCCTATAAAAAGGTGGTGTGAAGGAAGGGCAGACACACTGCGGCACAGAAAGGGACCAACTCAAACTTTCATAATTGGGTTGAAAAGACAAAAAATTAAAATATAATTAATGTAATAGTCAGGAAGAGAATCCTCAGGGATGGTTAGGGGCTGTTAGGATGGCAGAAATCTCTTAAATACATGTCTTACCATCTCTAATTGGGTTCATAAAGCCTAGATAATCAGACAAAGGTTATGACACTGCTAAGCTCCAAGGAGCACAGTACTTCAACCAGAGAATAGGATGGAAACAAAACAAAACACCCTCAAAACAGAAAAGAAAATAAAACTCGAAAATGTCAAACACCCCATATGTCCCAAACCAGCCTTTCTTCTTTCACCTTCTGGATAAGTCGTGCAGCCTCTATTTAGTAACTTAAGTCAAAAACCTGGAGTTATCTTAGACCCCTCCCTTTACTCACACTCACGTACTCTCACCTTCAAATGTCATCCTTTATCAGTTCATGGAGGGTAAGCCATGTTTGTCTGATATATATCTGAATGAATGCATCTCTTAACATAGAGACTTTCATGTAGTATATTCTCAATAAATACCTATTGAATGAGTAAATAGAGTCCCTTGCACAATAATGACATACTATAATAATAAAAATGCTTATTATTTAAGTTAGAGTATGGCATAATGGTAACCTTATATAGTCATCATATTGTGATCCCCACTGCAACTTTTTTTTTTCTGAAAAATAAGTTTTCTCCTTTGAATGATGGGCCAAATACATTTCTTTCTAAAAATTTTGTCAGTATCACTTATTCTGATATAGGACTGCTAAATATTTAAGGAGAAATATGAAAAGGAATTCTAATAGCTGTCCTTAGTTCTGTCTAAAATACACAAAACAAAGGAGAATTGATGCTATTTTCCAGATGCTTTGCCATGTCAAAAGTATCTCCCTTATTCTTTTACTCTGTCTGTCAGTTATAAGGTGAATGAGTGGAGTGAGGAAGAGCATAAGCTCTCGAGTGGGAGGATGTGGATTCAAATCCTGCAGCTCTGCTAAACTAGCTGAGAAAAGTCAGTTAAGAGGCTAAATTTGTGCAGATAGAAATACATTCCCTGGGGAATGCAAAACTCAGATATAAAGCAGCATAAAGCATTTGCCTGCCATCTGTGCCCAGCCCTATTCACAAACTAAAGCAGACTTGAGTTCATACCATCTAGGAAAGGGCAGGAAGACGATTGACTTAAAAAAATCCTCTCGTCTCATTATGGTGTATTTTTGTCTTAATAGATGCCTCATGGTAGTTTTGCTGAGAGTTACATGCTATGAGTCATGAGACATATTTAGCACACAATAGGCAATCAATAGATACTGGCTGTTATTACGATTAGGCTGTATTTTCACGAGGGCAGGGATCTTATTTTATTTTGCTCACCATCATCTCCTTGACACCTAGCATAAAACCGTGCCCGGAATGGGTTCTCCAAAAATATTTGTTTAATGATTGAATGCATTTAAAATTATCCAGATAATTGCATCAATTTCTCCAGCCGTCTATGGAGCTTCCCAACCAGACATGTTTTCTCAAACACAGGGGCTTGCCTGAGGGTAGAGCACACAAGATTACAAAAGTTAAAGATGGAGACAAGAATCTGCAGGACTAGGCAGAAAGAGAAGAGAGTGTTGTTCCTGAGGCAGTATGTAACTGCCTCCATATATTTAGCAGAAAATACTAGAAGAGAGGAAAGCAGAAAGCAGTTGCTGAACTACTTGGGTTAAAATTGAAAAGCAGTTTTTTTCATCAGAAAGCACTTGCTGAAATACTTGGGTTAAAATTGAAAAGTTGAATAACTCTAACAAGAGTTGTGAGAGGTAGTTCTGAAAACAATGATAAAATCCCTGCTTTAAGGAATAGTCCAGATGAGACGAGAACAGCCTGAAAACCTGTGGTAAGAATGTCAATATAAACTAGATAGCAATGGAAGTAATTTTCAGAAGAGATCAGACCAACCATAACTGTCTCCTAACTTTTCTCCATTTCTGTGGAAAGGAGGGAAATGGAAACAATGATCAGTAACCATCTTGTGTGTCTGTAATTGCTGTAAACCTTATAGCGTTTTCTTTCCTTGTTCACTTACAGTCATTTGAAGCTGATTCCTTTAAAGGAATCCCAGGTTGCAGAACTATTTCAGGTATTATGGTGGATTGTGTCCAGGCAAGATTAATCATACCAGCCTGTTACAATCAACTCTGGAAGGAAAAACCAAATAAAAAAAGGAAAAAGAAAAAAAAACAACTGGAAAAGAAAACATTTATAGAATCTCATTTATGCACTCAGTAAAAATGATATGCTTGTGAAGGTATAGAAGAAAAAAATGAAATTAAGGAGATTCTAGGGCACAGTGTAGGCAAGTCTGTTAAGTAGCTCTTCTAGAGAAGGCTGCCTTAGCCAGGCTTATTACTTTTTTCCCTTTGTGCTACATATTACTGCTGCAGAATATTACCAACTTACACATTTAGGGCAACTCTTTGTGGGGATGCCTATCTAACTGGACAGCGCAAAGAAATATTTGCTCCATGAACCTTGCTTCGATTCCATGATCCCACTTTTTTGGTGCTCAGATGAAGCTGTGTGGTCTGGGGATACTTAATTGAAACATTTGGTGAGATTGTGGTATTCACACATTTCTCTCTCTCTCTCTCTCTCTTTAATTGAAATTGAATTTACAAAGGATTTGAATTTTCTATACCCAAGTTACAATAAATTAATCAATTAGACAATTTAGATAGTCAACCTGGGAATTTAGTCCTAGAGTTCACATATCTCACTAAAATGGTTTGGCTTTCTTAATATCTTTGAAATGCTGTAGAACTAGATTTGATTAAGACCAAAATGTGAATGTCTTCTGAGACATAGTGACCATGACTTTATTTTAAAATGTTTAGCAGGAATACCATACAAATAGACTTATTTTTTTTTCTATATAGGCAGAACTTTAATGACATCCCAGACTGTTCATAGTACAGAACACAGTGACTAATTTACTTATGTAACTTCAAATTGCATTTTCCATGATTCAGTAGCTGCTTATATCTCATGGAGCACACAGGGTGCCAGGAGGAGCAGATTGCAAGCAAATAGTTCCTTTTGGCTGTAACCATATATACATTTTTAGGTTGGGAAATTTTTTTTTAATCTCTAAATACAGTATCACATGGATTAGTACCACCCATCCCAAAGTGTAGAGAAATATTTAACCAAATATTAGTATAAATTCCAGGCTATTTAAAATGAGTGCAAAGCAGATTTATTTGCATCATTAAAAGAAATATAAAAAATACTTAGTCTGGCTTCTGGTTCAAGATATGGGCTGGCACAAACATATATATCGATTGCCTCTAAGGTGATAATGAAATGAAAAGAAGAAGGAAAGAAAAGGAAAAGAAAATAAGGGAAGAAAAGGGGGATGGGAGAGGGAGAGAAAGGGAGGGAGGGAGAGAGAGAGCCAGAGAGAGAGGGTCATTCTAAGCATAGCTCAGAGATATTGAGGGTTTGGTTCCAGACCCCACACGATAAAGCAAGTAACACAATAACGCGAGTCACAGAGATTTTTTTGGTTTCCCAGTGTGAATAAAATTTATGTTTCTACTACACTGTAGTCTATTAACTGTGCAATAGCATTGTATCTAAAAAATGTACATTATTTAATTTAAAATCTTTATTGCTAAAAAATGCTATAATCTGGAGCCTTCAGAGAATCATATCTTTTGTCTGGTAGAAGGTCTTGCCTTGATTTTGACTGCTGCTGGCTGATCAGGGTGGTGGATGCTGAAGATTGGGGTGGAGCTGTGGAAATTTCTTAAAATAAGAAAGTGGTGAAGTTCGCCTCATTGATTCACTCTTCCTTTCAATGCTGTTTGATAGCTTTTAACTCAGGGTAGAACTTATTTCAAAATCGGAGTCAATCTTCTCAAACCCTGCTGCTGCTTTATCAATTAAATTTATGCAGTATTCTAAATCTTTTGTTGTCATTTCAAAACTCTTCATAGCATCTTCACCAGGAGTAGATTTCATCTCAAGAAACCACTTTCTTTGCTCAGCCATAAGAAGCAACTCCTTGGCCATTAAAGTTTTAACACAGGATTGTAGCAATTCATTCATCTCTTCAGGATCCACTTCTAATTCTACTGCTCTTGCCATTTGCACCACATCTTCAGTTACTTCCTCCACTGCAGTCTTGAACTCCCACCCCAAGTCATCCATGAGAGTTGGAATCCACTTCTTCCACACTCCTGTTAATGCTGATATTTTGACCTGTTCCCATGAATCATGACTGTTCTTAATGGCATCTAGAATGATGAATCCTTTTCAGAAGGTTTTCAATTTACTTTTTCCAGATCCATCAGAGGAATCATTATCTATGGCAGCTCTAACCTTATGAAATATATTTCTTAAATAATAAGACTTGAAAGTAAAATTACTCCTTGATTCATGGGCTGCAGAATGGATGTTGTGTTAGCAGGTAATAAAATAACATTAATCTCATTGTACATCTCCATCAGCGCTCTTGGGTGACCAGGTTTATAGTCAATGAGCAGTAATATTTTGAAAGGAATCTTTTTTTTCTGAGCAGTAGGTCTCAACAGTCAGCTTAAGATATTCAGTAAACCAAGTTGTAAACAGATTTTCTGTCATCCAGGCTTTGTTGTTCCACTTACAGAGCATGGCTTCCGAATAGATTTAGCAGCATTCTTAAGGGCCCTAGGGTTTTTAGAATGGTAAGTGAGCACTGGCTTCAACTTAACGTCAACAGCTGCATTAGTCCCTGACAAGAGAGTCGGTCTGTGCTTTGAAGCTTTAAAGAAGCCAGGCATTGACTTCTCTTCTCTAGCTATGAAAGTCCTAGATGGCATCTTCTTCCGATATTCTCCTTAAACCTCATGAGCCAACCTCTGCTGGCTTCAAACTTTCCTTCTGCAGCCTCCTCACCTCTCTCAGCATTAATAGAATATAAGACAGTTAGGGTCTCACTCTGGGTTAGGCCTTGGCTTTCGGGAATGTTGTGGCTGGTTTGATCTTTTATGGAGACCACTAAAACTTTCTCCATATCAGCAATTAGGCTGTTTAACTTTCTTATCATTTGTGTATTCACTAGAGTAGCACTTTAAATTTCTTTCAAGAACTTTTCTTTTGCATTCACAACTTGGCTAATTGTTTGGCACCAGAGATCTAGCTTTTGGTCTCTCTTGGCTTTCGACATGGCATCCTCACTAAGTTTAATCATTTCTAGCTTTTGATTTAAAGTGAGAGACTTGCAACTCTTCCTTTTACTTGATCACTTAGAGGCCATTGTAGGGTTATTAATTGGCCTAATTTCAGTATTGTTGTGTCTCAGGGAATAGGGAGGCCCGAGGAGAGGGAGAGAGTCAGGGGAATGGCTGGGCTGCTTGGTGGAGCAGTCAGAACACATACATGTATCGATATAAGTTCTCTGTCTTATATGGGTGTGGTTCGTTGTGCCCCAAGACAATTACAAGAGTAACATCAAAGATCACTGATCACAGATTATCATAACAAATAATAGTGAAAAAGTTTGAAATATTGCAAGAATTACCAAAATGTGACACAGAGATATGAAGTGAGCAAATACTATTGAAAAAATGGTGCCAACAGACTTGTTTGATGCAGGGTTGCCACAAACCTTCAATTTGTAAAAAATGCAATATCTGCAAACTGCAACAAAATAAAGTGCAGTAAACAAGTTATGCCTGTATATGTTTGGAGCCAACAGTAGGTAAAACAATTTGAGAAAATCCTGAAAAATAAAGGTGGAATGGGCCTGATTTACAGAGGAATTAAAAGAGGGAAAGAACAGCTCAAGAGACATAACTGATTCTTACTATGAAAATACCAAATAATTTCTAAACGTAAAGTCAACATAAAGACTTGAAGCAGGCCTTGAAGTGACCATCAGGAAAATTATTTAAAGAGCTGAATTTCAAAATAGCTGGGCCATTTGGTCCCCTCGCTTCTCCCTTCTGCTCTAACCTTACGTGTAGAGAGAGTTTAGGTTAAAATTACAGAATTCTACTCTAAAGAATAGGACTTATCTGATGGTGAGATTATCTTATGCTCCTAGTGTGGGCACAAGGCATTTGAAGGAAAACAGCAGAATTTGAAGTAATTTTATTTCAGACAGCCATAGACAGGTGGGAAATAGGACATGCAATTTCTATACAAGATAGAACTATAATAAATTTCTCCACTCTTAGAATAAGTTTCTCCAGGGGTGGGTCCCCAGTCTGCTTGCTTGCCTGTATCCATGCATCTTTAAGAGAAGCCAGTCAGATGAAACTCACTAATTTACACAGGTCCATAGTCTGCCCGCCATCCAAGGAAAATGCACCCCACCAGTAATCCTTATCAATCAACCTGACCCTTCAATCATAATTATACATCAACAGCCAAAGATGTCATGATAGCTGAAGAAAACCAATAGCATAATTTAAAAAGACAAACACACATACCCACACACAATAAAAACAAAGCCAGAGGTGATTCAGAAAATGTAAGAGAATTTTTTAAATAGAATTTTAATTAGCATCTCTTCAAGAAAAAATTCAAGAGAATATTGAACATACCCACATATATATAGGTGGTCATGGAACAGACCAATCAGAGAATAAGAAAATGACCCTAGTAATTAAAATTATGAATGTGAAAATAAAAAGCTGAACATCTTAAACATGAGGTGGCTAGGGCTAAAGACCAGAGTGATGATCTGCAGGATAAAATAAAAGGTAAAACCAAAGAGAAAAGTGAAAAAAAGAAAATATGAGGAACATTTAGAACACATTAAGCTAGACCCAGGATCCCAACATATATCTGAAAAACATCTGAGAAGAAGAAAGAGACCAAGAAGGGGAAGAAATGATCTAAAAAAAAAAAAAAGAAAAGTTTCACAAACTGAAGACAGGCAGCTCTTGAAACTGAAAGGGGCACACATCTTAGTAAAATTTTACTAAGCAAGAGAACATTCTATGAGTTTTTTTTTTTTTTTTTGGTTGGGGGTCAGGGTGGGACTACTCCTCTAAGGTATGAAAACTGGACCTCATATGACTCCCTGGATTCTAGAAGGCAATGAGCCAAGACTTTCTGAGGGAAGAGTATTTTAAACTTACCACTACAGAACCAGCCAAACTATCAATCAATGTGAGGCTAAAAATGAATGTGGCTCAGAAAACCTGGTGCCTACATAGCTTATGTATGAATTATTCTAGGTATAATCCAACAAAATAAAAAAGCATATCTGATATGAGATGGATAACATTGGCAATTGCATATGACCTAGAAAAAACAAAGAAATTTTAAAAGCAATTGTAAAAGATATATTAGACCCTAGTGTCTAATTACCCTTTAAAAGGCAGGATTTTAATAATTATATTTATCCCTTCTCTGTGAGTCCAGTCATGCTACTTGGATGAATCTGAAGGGAATAATATTTAGTAGCCATAATACTGAAATTGCTTTCTGTATTGGTATTACACTTAGAAGGAATCTAGGAACAAAACACAGAAATGTTAATTTATCCACTGAAGTGAATGTAAATATTATAAACTTGCTAAATTAAAAATAGTATTAATATAATTTTTTAAAAATTGAGAGGTGCTTAAGGATGGGCAATAGAGAGGGGAGTTGTGTAAGGACCTCAATCACTCACCTTTTACTGTGAGTAGTCAACAAATACAATCTAAAATTGGTAACTCAAGAGATATAAGTGCATTATTTAAACAGCAGCAAATAAATAACTAGATATATAAAATATATGGATAAATAGATAAATAAATAAATAATAAAACCTGTTCAAACTTGTTAACTCTATAGAATAGCATTAGGATATAGGGAGATAGGTGATGCAGGGTTTTAATTTTATTTAATACTTAGGTTTTATTTTTTTAATAAACTAATCTATAATAAAAATAGAAATCATTGCATATAGAATGGTTTAAGTGAAAGTGTCAGGAAAAATTTTCTAAGACAACATGAATGTACTTTCTCTAAGGGACTTTGGGTGTGTAATATGTACTTTGAGAAAATCTTTTAGATACAGAAATGGGTGAGTGATTTTGAATTTGTTTAAATGACTCAAGATCTTTGGTCGTCACAAATGGTTTATGAAATTCCTCCTCTTTAGGGTTAATGCCATTACTAAATAAATAATTTTTAAGGGTCACAATTTAATTATCAGCTGGTGACTGCATTTTGAAATGCTTGCTATACACAAGGACTTTTGCTTGGTGTTTAGAAATATGCAAAGATGAGTAAGAAGTTGTTTAGGGTCAAGTACGGAGCCAAACCAAGCACATAGAGGTCAGGTACAAAGCAGAGGAACATAATGCAGGCGAAGTGCCTAGAATGAAGTCTTGGGGCCAGGGATGGAGAAAGAAGGAAGGGAGCCTGTCCTCTTGTGAGACTGAGAAAGTCTCCATGAGGACGTGGGGATTAAATCGACCTCAAAGGGTAGAGAGAAACAGATGGAAGCCATCTTCCAGGCAATAAGAGCAGTGGGTTTAAACTTTCAGAAAAGGGAAAGTCAGGGCATTGTGTGTAAAACCTGTGACTGAAGAACAGTTCTGAGCTTGACACATCACAGGGAGAGCTGGGTGACCATATGTCCCAATTTGCCCCGTTGTTAATAGCACTCCTTTTACTCTGAAAATGTATTTCCCAGTGGGAGCAATAAATTATATGGTTATCTACAAAATAAGGCTCATCAGATAATTGGCAGCCATTCCACGTGGAACTTATGCCAAGTTGGTACTTCATTTGTGAGGGACTTGAGTGCATTTGAATCTTTCTGAGCGTGGCTGGATTCTCAGCACAGTCCCATTTTGTGAGATTTCTCTGCCAGTGGTGAGTCAGATGAGTTGTAGTGTGCAAGGATAAGAAAAGAGACGATGATAAGATGATTGAAGAAATCCAGGCGAGAAATATGGGGGCTTGACTTGTGGCAGTGGAAAGAAGAGACTCATTTCCAACTGAATTGGGAACAGAAGACAGAATGGGAGGTGAGGTACTTGCACTGTGTGGTCTGTGTCTGTGTGTGATTTTGAACCTTCTCTGTGGCTGCCACAAGGACTCTATCTAATCGGACTTCAAGAAAGAGCCCGTAGCTTTCCCTCTGGTCTGGGCTGATGGAGAGAAAGCAATTCTTTTAGACTGCTGATGACTGCCTCTAACCAAGTATGGAGAAGGATATTTGGTCCTAAAATAGTAAAGTTGTGTAAAAATCAGTGTGTGGATAAAAGCAAAGGTAAGAATACAAGGACAAGAAATAATCTGGTAGACTATGATTTTCAGTAAATAACTCTGCTAACTAATATTCAAATGAATTTTGATAGTGGAAATAAAAAGGCAAGCTCTTTATTAATAAAAGACAAATCATTTCTAAATGATTATGACTCCAACTTAAATATGTAACCACCATTGCCATTATATACATTTGGACATTAGACAGATTTTATATTCTGGTAATCCTGGGCAAATTTTAGGGTAATCTTGATTTTCTCTGCTTGTCATGGTCGTGACCAAATTCTATCAATATTTTTTTCCTTATTATATATCTTGTTTTGTGCAACTTTGGGCACCTTTCATATAAAATTTGAATAAATCAATTTTCAATTATATTGTTTCTCTTTAAAAGTCATGTATTGAGTTCTTAAGGTAAGCTGCAAAGTTCTGCATTTTAGCAGTGTTCAGAATCTTTTTTTAATTTATTTATTTTATTTATTTATTTTTGGCCGCATCGTGTCTTTGTTGCTGCGCGTGGCCTCTCTCCAGCTGTGGCCAGCGGGGGCTACTCTTCAGTGCTGTGCGCGGGCTTCTCACTGCGGTGGCCTCTCCCGCTGCGGAGCACAGGCTCTAGGAGCACGCGCTTCAGTAGTTGTGGCACGCGGGCTTAGTTGCTCTGCGGCATGTGGGACCCTCCCAGACCAGGGCTCAAACCCGTGTCCCCTGCATTGGCAGGCAGACTCCCAACCACTGCGCCACCAGGGAAGCCCTGCACCACCAAGGAAGCCCCAGAATCTTATTCACAGGTAGTAGTTTTGAATCAATCAAAACTTACAACATTAATTGTAGGGTTTTTTGTTTATTTGTTTTAAGGATGACTTCAGGTTCTTCTCATTTTGAAAAAAAAATCTTTTTAGTTCAAAAATTGCAATCAGTTGAATGTTTTCATCGGAATTTTAGACTCACCAAGTTATTTGCTCAGTCAAGTGTATCTACAGAAAAATGCCAAGGAATGTGATATTTTCTGTTGTCTGTTGGCCCAGATTCTGTAAAATACAGCTCCCTATATATCCTTTGTGAGTATATACAAGCATGCACGTTTCACACACACGTATACATATAGCTTTGTAAAGGATTTCATGTTCTCAGGCAAGATTAAATGTCACGTGTTTCTCCTGCCAGCTGTTTTCTCTAAAATCCTCATTCACACAAATTGAATTGAATTGAAAATAGTATTGGTAGATTGTGAGCCTGTCATAAAACCATAAAGTATTTACATCAGCAGACAGCTTGTCACGGTAGCACTGCCCTTTCTTCAACAAAACACTTTCGCCATGCTAAAACACCCAATCACACCACAATTTATTGAACATTTGGTTATATTGCCTACTTATTGTTAAGAACTGACAATGACAAGCAAGGAATAAATAATTACATTTGGACTAAAAAAGAAAAATATGTGTAGAAGGTAGCAAGAAAAGAGGCAATGAGTAGAGGCACCGTAGGATTATAAAATACCATAGGACTGTAAAATACCATAGGACTTTAAAATACATGTCTCCAAAGAAGGCCCTCAAATTACTTATTTCTACTTTGCTTATTATTTTACAGTGTATTTTATATACAGAACATGCATACATTTGTCATTGCTAATACATGTAGCTTTGCACCCCTCCACCCTCATCTTCCATTTTCCCCTCCTGTACACTCTGAGAAACCATATTGCTTTCAGTCTGTTTTTGTTTCTTTGTCTCCTTGATCTCATCTTCCTCCTGCTCAACTCACCTCTGACTTTGGCCTTTCTCCCAGGCACCATTCCCTTGAAGTAGCCATGGTTCACATGGCTTCTGCTATAAATGCGACACTCATGCTTTTCACACTGCTTTCTTAATCCTTGCTCTTTCACATGTACAAAGATGTGAAATTAAGCAATCCAGAACCGAAATTGTGAAATTAAGATATCTGAAACCAAAATTTATCATATTTGAAACAGACATTACTTATTGAATGCCTCGTGTGTGCTAAAAACCAGGCTAAGCTTTTTTTGTATAAACGATCTTTCATCTCTAAGAGATGAATTTTACAGAGGCAGGGACATTAAGTCAATAATTCTTACATTCATACTGCTACTATGAGGTAGACCTGGGATGAACCTATTCCATTTGACTACAGATCTCACACTTTTAGCGGCTACTTTATGTTTCTCCATTATGCTTAATCTGCTTAATCTTTATTTTAATTCCTCCTTTCTATCAACAGTATCTTTGATTTTTAGAGATCCAAACTTTCAAGTTTACATAGACTTCCTCTTCCCTTTCACTCTTTTTTTTTTATTGGAGTATAATTGCTTTACAATGGTGTGTTAGTTTCTGCTTTATAACAAAGTGAATCAGTTATACATATACATATGTTCCCATATCTCTTCCCTCTTGCATCTCCCTCCCTCCCACCCTCCCTATCCCACCCCTCTAGGTGGTCATAAAGCACAGAGCTGATCTCCCTGTGCTATGTGGTTGCTTCCCACTAGCTATTTTACGTTTGGTAGTGTATATATGTCCATGCCACTCTCTCACTTTGTCACATCTTACCCTTCCCCTCCCCATATCCTCAAGTCCATTCTCTAGTAGGTCTGTGTCTTTATTCCCATCTTGCCCCTAGGTTCTTCATGACCTTTTTTTTTTTTTCCTTAGATTCCATATATATGTGTTAGCATACTGTATTTGTTTTTCTCTTTCTGACTTACTTCACTTATTCTTTGTCAGCAAATTATATTATTCATTTGAAACTTTTCTTGGATCCATCCTTTCCTTCCCACTTCCAAGGTCAATTCCCTAGTCTAAGTCTGGGCTTCTGTGATGATGTAAGAGCTGACCGCCGGCTCTTGCTCTTCAAGAATGTCTTCTGGATTTCTGCCATAAAGTTAGTCCACACACTTCTTCTGCTTTGTTGTTTTTTAGATATTTTCTCAATCAACCAATTTTTATTTAGCACCTTCACTCTGCTCAGTGCTGACAGTATTGTTTGAGCTCAATGTGGCCTCATGGAGCTTGAATTCTAATAGATTTTAAACTGATAATTATAGAATAATTGCTCAATACAAATTCTTATAGGTGTTATCAAAGATGCTATGAAGGTTTCTTAAACTAAAATGATCTCTTATTGACCATTAGCTCAAACCTAAACTTTGTCTTTCACAGCCCTTCACTTCACTGAACCCAATTTTCTTAGCAAATCAACCAACCTATGAATTGTCCTCTGACTTACAAAACATTACAGATTCTGAACAGATATATACTCTCTCTGGACATCCAGAAAAGATGATAATCATAATTCTTTTATGATCTTCCTCTTACTGCTTGCTAGCCCCACAATGCCTGACAAAGTACATTTCAAATAGTTCTCAGCTAAAAAGGTTTTTGTTGAATTAGATGAACAGGAAAGTGGTAAACATTTTCAAGGCGATTCTGAGTCAATGTGTGCCAGAAAGTGAGTTTAAACAAAAGTGGGGAAAATAGTTTGGATGAAATGGTTCTTGTCTCATTAAGGTCTCTGTGGCCTTGATAAAGCAAGTTATCTCCTCCTCACTTGTAAAATAGGGCTTGACTAGGTGGTCTATCTTCCAGCCTCACTTGGAATGTCAGAGCCTAGGGAATATAATTGCCTCCAGGATATTTGATTTCCTCACAATTTCTCTAAGACCTTGTCTAATTCTAAGATGCTCTTGTAGAGAAAATTGCCGCTACATAGGAAATGGTCAACCACTCAGAGATAAGACCTAATTTTAAGCAAATGCACATGAAAATTATTATGCATATGTAGAGAAGGATGCAAATGAATGCAGGATGCATTTTAGAGGATAAATGTGCTTGAGGCAGTCATCAGTCTCATAAGCCATAATCAAGTGCATTCACATTAACATAGCATGATACAAACATATGATCCAGAGTCTAAATTACTTTTCCAAAAAGCCCTATGGGGCATGTCCTCACACCATATGTTTCTTTCAGTTTTACTGAGATTTCATGGGCAGGAAAATGAGAAAGGCACTCAGTACTCAATCCCCCAGATTAATTTCTAAATTTCTTTCCTCTCTGGTTGAAAGAAACAGATATACAAGGTATAGCTGACCATAGACATTTCCTAGTTCATCGGATTTTGCTAGTTTAGCTAGCTTTTCTTTGGCACAGTCTACTCATCCTTACTCCTAGTTTATCTGTCAGATTATTTTTCCCTTGCTAGAAATACACAAACCACTGGCTGGAAGACTTTAATGTGACCCCAGAGAAGTTAACGTGTAATCTCTTGTTAGAGATTCATTTTGACTTCACCTCACATGAGTGAGTTCGTTATCCCTTCTACTACATTTTCCTTGTACCTCTAGTCAGTGTAGTATCATAAATCGCTCTGCCACAATGCCTTAGGAAGAGAGAAGGAAATTATGTCTACTAAGCAGCCCTCTCATGACAAATTATAGAATGTTGGTAGCAAGAACCAGTTAAGTTCCCTTATATACATTTGAATTTTTCTCTCATTTGATTTTTTCCCCCTAATTTCATCCTCTGGACCCTGAGAGAAAGCTGGTGTTTAACGTCCTTTTGTAACTGGAAACAAGAAAAGTGATTTTCTTGAAAAGAAATTAATTCTAGTTTAAAACTTAATTCAAGCATGATAACCATGTAGGTGGCAATAGTTCTTTTCCTGTTGATTGAGAACCTTATGAGGCAAAAAGAGAAATACATATTTATTTTGAAAAATAAGGGCCATATTTCTAACACACAGAACATTTTAGGATCAATTGTAACTGACCACAGGTGCAATAGTTATACATTGCACACTATTGTAAGTAATACCATGAGCAATTGAATTGTGCTCAGTCTAATTGCATGGAGGCAGCATGGAGTAGTGGTTACAAATATGGATATGGAGCCTGGCTGCTGGTGGACGAATCCTTGTTTGGCCAAGTGCTCTGTGCTCCATATGTGTACTATGTGCTGCAGATGTGTACTATGTTCAGCATATGTTATCCTCTAAGCCTCAGCTCTCATCTGTAAAATGGGGATACCAACAGTATTTAGCAGACAAGATTAGACTGTTATATAAGAGTACTGCTTCCTGTAATTCCAGTGTTGGTGATGGTGGTGATGGTGAGATAGGGATCCTTCATTTCCTACAGCCAACCAACCTGAATGGCTTTGACGTTCTCTATCTTCTACCTTCCCTATTTTCAGTGCTGATGCATTTGGGTACTTGAGACATTTTAAGTTTATATTCTTGTTATACAAATCTACCCTAACTATAGCACCCTATTCTTTAAGTGTAGACCTAGCCCCAAACAGACACTAAATGTTTCACAGTTTCATCTGCTTTAATAGAGTAGAGCTTAATTATTTAATATCAATTATGATGTGATTTTGTATTAAAAGTAAAATTATTTTTATGACTATTTTTATGACTGTAATACAACTCTAAGAAGAGGAGGAGAAGTTATAACACAGTTTGCATATAAGTTTTTTTTTTCCTATTCCCTACACTCTAATAATATGTTCTATCAGAAAATACTCTTAAACTGTGTGATTCTTGAAAAATTGCTATGTTTGTAATGTATGGTTAAAAAGCATGAACAATATATTTTCTGAAGAAAAACAGCCTCAATTTAATGTTAGTCAATGGGAAAATGTATAGTGAAGTTCACTTTAACATCATTTCTAAAACATATCTTAGATAAAGTTAAGTATATGTAAGTCATGACATTTTTCAGTTTGAACTCCTTATATTATAAATTCCTGAAGCATGGCCTCTTTTTCACATTGTTTCACATGTTCTTTCTCAGAATATTACAATAATTTAAAGCTATTCTATATGATCTGGTATTTTACCAAAGGGTTCTCATTCTCGTCACTCCACTACTGATTTCATACTCTGTATCAGGAAGACATAGATGCTTGCTTAGTTTAGTTCCATGTGCCATAACAACATGCTTCCTACTTAATCCTGTTAACCAAATATGTATTTTCAGTCATTTAAAAATCTGAACAAACTTCAGCTTCTATTTGAAACCATTCTGACATCGTCAGTTGCATTCGATTTGGGTTTTAGTTTCCCACAAAAGGCCTTACCAGATGATCCTACAAATTCTCTTTCAGTTCTCCAGAGGAATAATTCCATTTCCTCTTTTAGTTCAGAGTTTCCTCCGTTAGTGTATATTTGAGTGAAGCGCAACTTACAAGTGAACTCAATTGCTCATTTTTCTCAATAACTTACATTCCCTTTTTCATATCTTATTCCACAATTCCAGTATTTTACCTTTATTCTGGAATAGTTGGTCCCCTTCAAGTCATCTCTCCCATTATTGAAATGAAATACTGCATGCATCGTAATATCAAAAGAAGAGCTCTATATTTTAAAATATAATTTTATCATAGCATCCTGAAATCTCAGTGCCCTAGAATAGTAAAGCAAATTTGGAACTGTTAATATGTATAGAAGGAAAATTATTAATATTTATAATATTAAAATATTCTGTTTCTGTGTGGAGTGCTGATAAGCAAAAACTATCTATTCCATTTTACATCTCAACTCAGTATATAATAAGTCATCATTTCCCAAAGTTACTTTAAAAAAATGTTATTAGGGTAGGGTTGCCAGATTTATTACATAAAAATACAAATGTTCAATTAAATTTGAATTTCAGATACACAGTGAATAATTATTTTGTATAAATATGTCCTGTACAATATTTGTGACATCCTAAAATATTACTTGTTGTTTATCTCAAATTAAAATTTAAATAGATGTCCTGTATTTTGTCAGGCAACTCTATACTAGGTTGATAAGACTAGATTTAAGAGATGAATGTAAATAACAAACAAAAGGTTGAAATCTTCAAATTGTTTGCTATAAGAATTTAATACGACTTTATTTATATATTTAAGGCACAAAACTTTAATTTACAGTGCAAATATAAATTTAAATGATAAGAAAAGATATATCAAAATAAGCCAATGTTCCTTGGATATATGGCATAAAAGTTCAATGGCTAATAATTGTGGTAAGCAGAATAAAGACCTCTCAAAGATGCAAACATTCTAATCACGGGAACCTGTGAGTATGTTATATTACATGGCAAAGGGGAGTTAAGATAGCAGATGGAATTAAGGTTGCTAATCAACTGACCTTAAAATAGGTAGATTATCCTGGATTATCTGAGTGGGTTCAAGCATACGTATTTAATGCATTTAGGTTGATTGAGATTTAATGTGGACAAACAAGGTCTCTAAATCTCCCTCCACTCACTACCCACTTTCTCAATGTTTCTACTCATCTTTATTTCATAACCTGGAAACAGGTTTCACCCAAGTTCAGATTCATTTAGCAACTTTGAATGTGTGGTTTGCATGATCAGGATAAATGTTTTCTCATTCTTTTATTTGGCTCCTAAGGAGTGCAGAGTCAGCATGGAAATGGCCAAGGTTTCCTATGCCTGTGTTTCAGCTATAGATTCTGGCGTCTGCAGAGCTGTATCATGAGCTTTGGGCATCAGGCAGAGCCACAACCTGATGAGCCAGAGCAGATACTTGATGGTAGAGTTCTGCACAGTAGTGGGCCTGATGAATACAAGCACTAAGAGGGAGGCACAAGAGGCTGGAGTGTCATGAGTTGAGGCCAAGTGTTGAGGGATTGGGCATGGCCCAGATTGGCAGATAACACTCTGTCAATCATGTTCTCCTACATTACTGCCAGTGAATACTAGGTTTTATTTGAACCAACCTGTTAGATGAATAATATGGAGATCTGTACTGAGCCTATAGGTTCACCTGCACAAAGTAGCCACCAGCCACAGATGAGAATGTGATTGGCCAGGAGCTATCTTATTCCAGCTGCATATACAGTTGATCAGGCCCATCTTATTCTCTAACTTCTTCTGGGAAGGGGTATAGCGGCTTGGAGACCATTACGACCCATTTTCTACCTCTCTGCTTTTGGAGAAGAGAAACGAATGACTCCCAATTCTTTGCTTCTCCCATCCTCCAGTATTAGTTATTAATCCACATGGAGAAAAGTCCTTCTTTAACTTTTCACTTCTGTGGCATTATCAAGATCCTTAGTCTAGAGATTTATCTTCTTATACTGGCTCATTTTTTTTTCCTTTTCAGGATCTCAAATTTTTGTTTTAACTCAGTCTTTTCTATGTGCTCAACTTTCTTCTAGATCCAACCCCATATGTGATCTTGCCACCAATTTCCTTCCCATTTATTTCTTCCTTGGCCTTGTTGGCATTCTTATGTATTTTTTTAACTCACAGCCAAAGCTTAGAAATTTCCCATTGGGATGTCCCATTCCATGAACACTTAAAGTTTTACTACATTGACTGAAAATTATTTCTCTTATTAATTATCCACATTCTTTTGAAGGTTTTCTAAATTCACATTTGTACATTCCTTGGCCTTTGCCCACATTTAATTTCCCTCTCTTCCTCGAATCTGATCCTATTAACACACAATTAACACAGTTGTCCATTGAGGCATTTATTGTTCATCTTGATACTCCTGTGGTTGCCTTACGGGAACTTTCCCTCAACGGGATAAAAGGCATACCACATAGAGCCATTCTCGTCACAATCCACTTGGAGGAAAGAAAGATTTCACAAATATTTGTCTGGTCGTCTATAGATTTGTCCATTCTAAAATTCTCAAGGAGAAGTCTTGCTAAGACCACTTAAATTCAAATCCGCTTTCCCATCATCATGTCAAAGTTCATCGTGTAAATCACTGATTACTGGCATTTAACATTGGATAAACCAGGAAGTGGTGGGTGGTCATATTGTAGCAGACTTGAATGGACAGCACAGCCCTGAAATAAATACTAAGCTTTCCACTGAGCTTGCCTTTAGTGACACCTGAGTCTCCCTACATCCATGGAGACCATGGGAGCTGCTACGGGCAGTGTTGATCTTCCCATGCCTCACATCCTAACCAAGGAGGACTGCTTGTGGGTGTCTGCATAGGAAAAAAGGGGAATTTTCTCAATATGTTGACATATATGAATTTTAAGAATTTCTCTATATGGCTTTTTACCTGTTTCCTTCATCAACACTTTTCAACCATAGCTATGTAAGAGGTTCAGGTTTGGAGGATATGATACTAATGAGTCCAAGGCCACAGGCTAAATCTCACAGATTAGACTCTAATGAAGATTCTCAAGGTAGTCATGTCTAAACACTGGCTGCAAACTTTGGTCAAAATATTTCATAAATATGTATCAATGTGAAAAGGGGGACAGTGAAGGAGTATGTACAAATCAGTATCAGCATTGAGAGATATCTTAAAACTCACTGAATTCAGTTGCCTATCAAGAATTGATGCCAACCAGTGTATGCCCACCTGATGTCTGGACACCTGCGGTGACTAAAAGCTCCTTATTTTCCTAGCTAATTTATAGCAGTTGTCAGTGATGACTAATCCTTTCCTTAGGTTGAGTTAAAATTTATCTCTATTTAACTTATACTGATGGGATTATAAAACTTCAAGACTAATTCTCCATCTCCCACCTGGCAATCAATTAATCCTTTACGTATCGGAGGACAGCCACCACAATTATTTTGAATTTTGGTTTTATTTTAAATGTGTTTATTTCCTTCAAAGGTCCTTCATATATATTCTGGTTTTTCCAGTCTCACATGTTCAGTAAGTCCCTTTTGAAAATTTTTTGACAAGAATGACACACAGTATGCCAGCAGAGATCGGAATAGCACAGGTCACTTATATCGGGGAACTCTATTCCATAGATTTCTTAATGAATACTCAGATCACATCAGCTTTCATCTGGAAGCTGTATCAACTCTTGAATCAAATTGAGCTTATTTTCAACTAAAACCCATGTCTTTTATAAGACATGCTGCTGACCCATGGATAGTGTCCACTGCCATTTGCATAGTCTTTTCCTGCTTTTAAAGTGCTTCTGTATATCTTAGGAAAGAGTGTAGAAGGGCTCCTGCTTTCTGCCAAACAGGTCATGCAGCAGTAGATAAATATGTGCTGCTGTGGTGGCTTTGTGATTGTGTCGGGGGTGTTTTATCTGTGTCCTTCTTCTGGCCAGGGGACTTCAGTGTTGCTACAGCTGAAATCTGAATTTTCAGATGATTTCCCCTTTCTTTTTTGTAACCTGTGTGTGTGTGTGTTAAAGCTTTCTATTTCGGTCTTGTCCGAATAACAAAAAAGGGAATAATTGTCCCATTTTTCCTGGTTTTATTTGCACTCATGAATCTCTAATCTGCACCTGTGATATGACAATTTTATTATATTTATCAACTATATCCTAGGTGTAGATGGGTCTGTGGTATTTTAAGATGTTTTCCTCTTCCCAAATGTTTTCTCTTTGAATGTCTCCCATGATGAGGCACTACAGCATGATGGTTTGTGGTATGAACTGTGGAGTTAGATGATCCTGATTTTAGATACTATCCCCACCATTTGCTAGCTGTGAAATTTTTAGCAAGTGACTTAAATCAATTACATTTAATCACAACTGAAAACAATCTGCATGTTGGAGGCAATAATTACCCACTTCAGAGGGACACTGGAACATTGAATTAGATATCTTTCAAGTGCCTGGGAAATAGAAGACACTCAATGAATGGCAATAATACTTACTGTTATTATTACTTGGTTATATTGTGGTTTCTACACTGCATTTATCTTCATAATGTGCTCAATTTGTAATTGATTTCACAACTTAATGTGGGCTTTTATTCATCTCCCCCCTCTATGTTCAATTTAAGTAATTTATGATCATATCTGCCATTTTCTGGACATACACGTATTTTCTGAATCTCACGAAATGATGTACTTTTGTCTCCTCAAGGGTCTATTTTCCGGTACCATAATCAACATCCCAGAAATCAGAATCCCATAATATCACAATACCTATGCAACCAGCCATTCTCTTCCAGGAGTCACATATCTATTCCAATATTTTAACCATAAATCAAAAAAAAGTTATTAAAAATACTTTTATCTTCAAATATTCACTTTCCTGACCCTATCTTCAGAGTTCCAGTATGCTTTCCAAATGGATTCTGGAATCATTGTTTGATAACTAGGAATCAGTGCCAATTAGTGGATTTTTCCATCCCCACATCGAGGTTTGTGTTATTGAGAGACAACCATATATAGATCAACTTGGCCAGGTCTGTGTAGAGCCCATTCCATTGATGCCCTCCATTCATTATGACGTTGGTACTTGCAAACACAATTACTGCCTGATATTTATTTACTAATAGTCCTGATTTATTCAGTAACACAGAGTTTCATATAGTTCATGTCATTCTAGGGTTGCAAAATTTCCTTAAACTTTCCATTACGCATGTCATCTATTCTTCAAAACACATGCTAGATCGTTTATTTGAGAGGCAACTCATCTGACTTAATCAACCTACCTCTCAACTCTTCACTGATTGCAGTAAAACAAATCTCATTCACTTATAATACCAAAAAGATATATAATATACAAAGGTATGATGAAACATGAAATTTAGGCCAGAAGCTGAAGTTGGAAATGTAATTTTCTCCTTCAATCATAACTAATAAATACTCCGAGGGTTTGTTAATTATGCTCACATGTTGCCATCCTATACCTGTCCTGCCAGTACAAATACTTTTCAGTATCTCCATGAGTAAAACAATGGTAGTGAAGTGGATTTCATACTGAGGAGTGGGGATGGGGAGAGGGAGAAGCCAGAGCCCAGAACAGATGTCTTGATTGATAGAAGTTGAACAAGGAGTTATTGTTAAAAAATAGACACTGTGGAAAACTTGGGGGTGGGTCACAGGAAAGTAGGGTCGAAGAAGAAGGGGATGTTGTGTAGGGCAATGTTTCTTGCAAAGAGGGGACATGCCCCCAGCAGAAGCAACTGTTCATAGGAACAGATGCTCCATTCAGGCCTTAGATATCATTCTGGACTCTGGTCAAAGGAAAGTTGGTACTTTAAGACTGCCAGGAGCAGAGGGCAAATACAAACAAATTACATTTCAGAAAAAAGAAGAATCCAGGAAACTAGACAGAGAAAGTACCAATCAAAAAGGAGTTATTGAGTCTCTACTGCTTCAATTTTGGTAACATATAAAAGTTCCCCAAAGGAAATTACAATTTATTAAGGTTATAGTATAGTTATATTCATAACAATCTCTGATAGCAGAAGAGGAAAATTTATGTATTTATCGCCAATATTTATTGAGTATTTACTAAGTGCCAGGCACTGATTTAACACGATGTTCTAAATGAATCAACCCAATTAATCCTCATACCAGTGCCATAAGATATGCGCTATTATTGTTCCATTTTATAGATGAGATGGATGAAGAAATTGATGTATAGGAGGGGAGGTGACTTGCCTGAAGTCGCAAAGCTAGGCAACTGGCAGAGCTGGGATTTGAAGCCATGGTCTCTGGCTTCAAAATCAATTTCTTAATTACAATGCACACTGTCACAAGGATAATTATGTGGGGAAAGTAGAAGAGGGAGAAGCACGAATCTGACTGTGGTGATTTGGAAGACTTCCCTGAGAGCCTCTTCAGGCTGAGTTATCTCCCTCTTTCTACACTTCTGTGGTGTCTTTGTATGTCACGCCCATGTGATGTACTGCATTATATTTTACATATCGATTTGCATCTGTCTTCACCACTAGATTGTTACTTCCTCCCGGGGAGAAATTGCCTCTCATTTATTCATCCTTGTTGCTAGCCACACAGAAGGACATTCAAGAAATGTTTCTTGAGCAAATGAATTAACGAGGCTTTAAATGATGAATACGATTTTTAGTGGTGGAAAGGGACTTGCTGGGACAGAAGAATCCCTTCCGGAAGTTTCCAGTTAGAATAGGCAGAAGGTCTGAAATCCACACTGCAAAGGCAAGAGTTTTGCAAGGAACACATATGAAAGAAGCATCATAAAGTGGGGTGGGGGACACACAGAAAGAGCAAACTGAGACTGAAGCTGTTTACTTAATTTTTCTTGATTTGACTGTACTTACCTTTAACCTCAGATAAACACAGATTGCAGAGCTGAGCAATTGCCTCTTTCTTGCTCCATTGATTTTGGGGAACACTGGTCTTGTTCCAGACTCTGAGGGGTTGCCAAGCCACCACTAGCCTGGACTGCCTTCACTGAATAAGAACCATGGTTAGATTGGGGATGGGTGGGGGAAACCTATCAATATATAAATTCAATAAAGAATCTCATGGGGGCTTCCCTGGTGGCGCAGTGGTTGGGAATCTGCCTACTAATGCAGGGGACATGGGTTCGAGCCCTGCTCTGGGAAGATCCCACATGCTGCGGAGCAAGTAGGCCCGTGAGCCACAACTACTGAGCCTGCGCGTCTGGAGCCTGTGCTCCGCAACAAGAGAGGCCACGATGGTGAGAGGCCCGCGCACCACGATGAAGAGTGGCCCCCGCTTGCCGCAACTAGAGAAAGCCCTCGCACAGAAACGAAGACCCAACACAGCCAAAAATAAATAAATAAATAAATAAATTAATTAGGGGAAAAAAAAAAAAAAGAATCTCACGGAAAGATCTCCAGTCTGAATGTCTATTCAAGAAGATACTGAAGTTATTGAATTGGGGCCACTCTAGTCAATGTTCATGTTAATTAGTGGTAAGATTAATTAGCAAGCCTACACAATTAAGACATTAGAGAAAATCTGGGTGATGAGAGAAGGAAAGCAGAATGGTTGTAGTTTTTATATGTCTGCTTATGCAACAAATCAGTATCAGTCCTAGTAAGGGTTTGCTTGCATCCATCAATCTGAAACCTAATTGGTGACAAGAGCTGCTTCTCTTGTTCATGATTCCACTTTGAAAACTTGAAACTAAAAAATGACTCCAGCTGCACAATTGAAGACCTTCATTTTCCCTTCTTCCTATGAAAAACCTCTATAATTTGGCTCCACTACCAGTTATCATTACTTGCTAGCTTGTGGGTTTGATATTCTGCACTATAGTTAGTAACAAAAAACTTAGTTATTTGGAAATTAGTGGGCAATAAGCTCTTTTCCAGCACAGCTTTGTAAATTTTCAGGCACAAAATCATGTCTCCTTTGAAAACACTGGTAAATACTTTATTCAAAAAAATGAACCAGAGACAATCAATTGATGTCTTAAATTAGTTTCTTTAATTATGTGTGTGTATATATATATATATATATATATGATTTTAACAGAATAATTGGAAAATAATTGGTGAAATGATTGATGAAAAACATAATGTTTTGTATGTTTATGAGACATAAAAAATTAAAAATCATTAGCTGCAAAATCATCAGAACACTGATGCTGTACATATCATCATTATAAATGTAGTGAAGAGGAAAAAAAAATAAATCCGCAGGAAAAAGTCCATGTTCCCAAGGAAGGAAAATTTTTGACTTATACTACCAAAAGAAACCTGAATTATATGTGGAAATAGAAAACTTATAGTGAATGATAAAATGTTTCACTTTAAACTGAATAAGCCTATATCTTGTTAAAATGTAGTACGCATAGCTTGATCAGTAATCAATTATGAAACATTTAACAACACACATCTATATGATTCCTTGAAAACAGAATTTCCATAAATCACATCTACAGTTCCAAAATGGTACTTATGTAAAAAGGTTTTGGATCTTTTTTTGGGAAATGCCTTACTCATATATTGTCAAACTCAATTTTATGAACAAAATGAAATGGGAAATAAAAAGGGAAATATTAGTGAAGATAGACTAAGTTATGTTGTGGTAGTAAAATAACCCTGAAATCCCAGTGAATCATCAGAACAGAGGTTTATTTTTCTTTCATGCAAAGCCTACTGTGACTTAGGTGACCCCCCAGAGCTATTTTCCTCCATGTGGTCACTCAGCAGTGAAAGATGCTTCCATCTGGTGGTTACACCATCTCAGTGTATAAACCCCAGAATCATTGTGGTGGAGGAAGAGGGAGCTGGAGGGTCAAGCACTGGTTCTTAAATGCTTCAGCCCAGCAGTGATACATGCCACTTCTGCTCACATGTCATCCGTCTGACCTCGTCACATTCTCCCCTGTGTGCATGGAGCCTGGGGAAAGCAGGAGAGCGCAAAGCTATTTGATGAGTAGTAGCCAGGACTGGAATATTTATTGATAAAGTACCACCATATTTTGTTGCTAAAAACAAGGCTTCTATGAAAAAAGAAAAAAATATATCATGATATGGTAATTGCTTCCTTGCCAGATTCCTGGCTTTCTAGTCCTATGCCCACGTCAATACTTGATGTTCCCCAAACCTAAGTAATTTGGTCCATATCTACTGCTTTCTGAAACCGTTGTTTATTAAGGAAGTATTAAGCTAATTAGTTATACGAACAGTCACATATCTGGTCAGCTGGTCAGAGCCACAACTCACGTTCATTTTACACTCACGTGCCCTGAGCCCCTTCCTCCATCATGTCCCTCTCTTTGCTCTCTGCCTGCTTTCTTTTTCCTGTGAGCCTTATTCTCTCAGTTGCAGATATGCTTTCTCTTCATGACAGGAGAAGATGAAGGCTAATGATCCTCGATCACAGCCTCTCAGCTTAACAACGTCAGCAGAAAAAGAAATTCTTTCTCTGAGAATAATGTATCAGTTCCTGGGAATCACTGTGATGGGTTCTGCTTGAGTTTCACTCCCTAACTTTTAACCAGTTCCACTCGCCAGAAGAATGAAGTCCTAAAGAAGGACTTGGGACCCATGACCATCCCTGTAGTTGATGGTGAGGAAGGCTGTTTGCTTGACAGCACCACTGAAAGAACCTGGAAAGTGGAGCAGGGAACTGTTCCCAGAGGACCAGATAGGACCTATGTCCTTCGCTTCATATTTGATAATTATATCTACTCTTATAACTCTATGTTCATATTAGACCCTAAACTACCTGTTATAAAGTATACGTTCAGTCAATAGCATTTTTATGTCTCTGTTTTTGAAAATATACTAAATAAGCATTAAATTGGAAATAAGAGCATTCTCTATTTATTAAGAATAACTTATAAGGAATAAGAATCTGAAGCTCTATTTTGCACTATTATATGTTATATATTATAGTTATATGTATGTCATATCATATATATATAATATATAATTATTTTAGAACACTAAGAATCTGCATTTTACCAAACTTTCTTTTTTAGGTCAAGTACAAATATTCATTTTTTTCCTTTAAAAATGGAGGGTTTTGGTGTATTAAAAATAGAATATCTGTGTATTAAAATTAGAATATCTGCAATGGGGTCTATCTCTAACACTTTAAGTAGATAATTTTGAAAACTTCCATCTCCCCTCTCCTGTAGGAAGGCTTCTAAACTACCTGTGGCTTGATTGCACTGCACTTGCATACCTGACAAACAGGCTGCCATACTGTTTTTACTTAGCTTGTCTCCATAGCGGTAGACTGTGCCTTTCACTGCTATAGCATTAAGGGGCAGTTAGCTGTTTTCCATTTTCTCCCATTCCCCAGTGATTGCCAAATTATACATCTGTTCTATTTTTTCATTCTTGGAATGAACATTCCCAACCCCTGCTGCCTAAATATTTGAAGACAAAATCACTTACTCATAATGGCAGTTTCTTCACCATTAAGACAAAGAGTTTGTAACTAATCCCAACAGGTCGTACAGTAACTATAATCAATTCAGTCTTGCTGCTGGCCTTGCTCTAAAATGTAAACCATGTCTAGTCATCAAACGCTGAAAACACTTTGTGAGCATCTTCCAGGCAATGATCCCTCGTGTCACAAGTACCCTGCCACTGCACCCAAGTCCTCCAGGCTGATTTAAGTCCAGGCTGCTGACCGTTGGTCTGCCCAGAGCTGCTATCAGCTCTTTCTGGACCCCATTGGCACTGTGTTCTCCCTTCTTGTAGCAGCCTTCAGTGACTGACATACTCTCTGACATCAACTCCCAGCCTGCCTGTACCTGCTTTCTGGCTTGGTACTTGGATCTCCTGATGAGTTTACGGAGTCCCTAGAGCTTGTCCAACTCGATCTGACTGGTCCAGAGTCACCCAAACCCCTTGATGACAAGTGCTTGCTCTTTTACTTAATCTGTCCTTTACTCTGTTGTTTCTGAAAAATATTATCTCGGCTACTGCTGCTGAGCTGTCCACCTTCCCTTCTTCCTTTTACTTGCTTTTCCTGTTTTTTTCCATTGACCGCCACTTGCCCCAGGCTTCTTAGGCTTCACCTAGTTAAAAAATCTCAGTGCATCAAGTGTTATTTGTAGGGTCTCAGTTCTTCTCAGCTGTGATCATATGGGTAGTGCAATATGGGATGAATACTTACCAACTATTTCCCTAGTTTCCCTTATAAACTGTTTCTTTTTCTGGAACTTCTATAGCTCTGGAAGGCTGATTTCTGAATAGCCAACATTTCACTGCATCCATAATGAAGCCATGCTCCCTCAACTCTTCAATGAGTTAGTTTTAAAGCATCATTTTCCAGCTCCGTACTCATTTTATAAAAATCCGTAAAATGGAAATACTAGCATTTACTTTCCTGTCTATCCTGCAGTTAAAAATAAATAATTCATGCAGAACTTTTGGAGATCCATTCATAAATTATGTGATGTGAGTATGAAGTCTTACCATTATTCAAATAAGTGTATTATTACTGGTTGGATGTAAACAAAATAGAAAGGGTTCAGAAAGAAATTATAAGAATAAAGTACAGTACTAAAGATGACTTATTTTTAAAAGGTCAGAAAAATTAAATATGGTTTGATAAACAAAAACTAAGGACAGCATAAGAGATGACAAATAGCTTAATGGTCTACAAAATAAGCAAACATTCGTACAAAGGCATTTTGACATAATGCAGTTAAAATTAAGTCTAATCCCCTTTGGGTTGATATAGTATCTCATAATTTATATTATAATGCATCAAAAGCTATATAAGGAAGACCTTCTGAGATGACTAGCAAGAACTGAGCCTCTGGTATTTAATAATTGCTAATGCTTATTTGCACTTAATACCACGTGACAAATACTGTCTTGGACATTTTTCATGTATTCACTTACTGATTCTTCACCATCTCCTTAGGAAGTAGTTACTATTACACCATTTTATACTGAAGAATCTGAGCGCAGCTGGTCCAGGGTCACAGGGTCTTAGCTGGTAAAGAATGGAGTGAAACCCAGGTTGTATGTCCCCGGACTCACATCCAGCCATACTGCCTCTGTAGAACATAAAATATCACACTTAAAATGGTTCTTTTCCAACCTCTATAAATATTCCTTCTCTGTGACTTTTGCTGGCTCTTCTCTCTTTCCTCCCTCTATCTTAAATTTCACTGTTCTTATTCTTATTTCTCACTCTTCTAACTCAATATTTCTGTCTTCGGGTGAACTCCTTTATCCCCCTTCCTGATATTGTTTCCCAAATTATTTTGATCTCTGGCCTTTCCTCTAAGCACCAGACCTACATCTCCAGCTGCCACTGAACATATCAACTCATATGTCCAGGAGGTATTTCAAGAGAACAAATCAAAATGGAAATCATTGCTTTTCCTTCAGTTTCTCATCTCTGCTAATGCCCCACTCCCTGACCCCAGGCACCCTTGACTCCTGTCTCCATCATTCCTCACATGGATTCTGTCACCAAAATCTCTGAGTTCCAAAATTCTCCAGAAACCTCTTAAATCTGGCTTTATTTCTTCAGTATTTCTACTTCCCATTGGTTTAACACTTCCTTGTCTCTCACCTAAACTAACAAAAATCTACCAATCTCCTAACCACTAATCCCCTTAAGCCTCCTAAAGTCTATCCTCCACTCTACATCCAGTATTACTGTCCTAAAAATAAAACAAAGAAGAGAGAAAAAAAAGAAAAGCCTTCCGGATTAAAATCCTTCATGGATTTTCTTAGGTCCAAACTTCCTGGTATATTTCCCTTAAGCCTACATCTCTCGTTATGCTCCAGACCTTCTAAATTTTTTACTGCTCCTGAAGATGCTTTCTCTGAAAGACATATTCTCTATTCCTTTTGCCTTGAAAGAAGCAAAGCCTATAGCCCCATAAATTCCTTCCTTCTTTATTCTTATTGCTATCAAACTTAATCTGTATCACCCTTTGCCGTGTACCTTTGCCCCTTGACTGGAGCTATCTGTACTCCATGTAAGTGTAAGGACCATGATAGGTTCATCTTGATAGCCTTAATATTTGACCTAATGCTTGGTACAAAGGAAGTGTTTTTAAAGTTTTTCTTGAATAGAAGAATGGATGCTATATTCCCTTGATAACACAATTTGGTGTACTTAAACACTATGGCTGTAAGCTATCAACAAAGTTGTTTAACTTATAGTGGGGAGGAAAGAGCTGTCATATGAGTTATAAATTTTATTTTAAATGGTCAAACTACTAGCCTTGTACTGACATCACTAAATATCTTATGCTCTATCTTGGACATTTAAATGAGTTTGTTCTTCTTTGTTCTCTCCTTGTAAAGAATCATCTGCTTCTGAGAGTTCTTATGAAACATGAAGCCTCTGGTGCTGGAAATGAGCTATATGTGGATCTGGATGCCACATATATAAAATTAATTGAGCTGTAAATCCAAGATTAATGCTCTCTATGCATGTTTCGGTATCTATCTTATACACCAAAAAAAAAGTAACAAAAATAAAGAAAGTTGAAGACCCAGTGAGTTCCCAGATGTAAGGAAGCCGGTTATTAAAGATGGCACCTCTTGTCGTGTGCTCTGTTCCATTTTAAAAAAAAAAAATTGCCCATCAGAACTGTAACATAAAACAATGCCTACTTATGTGCGTTTGCATGGAAAAATGTAGTACTGTGTCTGTTTTCTCTGTTTCAAAAAGTAGTTTCACGAAGTGAGAATCACATGTCACCGTATATAAAAAAGCAAACATGAAAAAGTTTAAAAAATAATAATAAATTAAAAAATAAAACAACAAAAGCAACAAGCTGTTAAATATTGGATAGACAAAAGTTGTTAATTTGGGGACTTGCTTATTTAATCAGTTTCAGGGAGCTTTTTTTTTTTTTTTAATTTAATTTAATTTAATTTATTTATTTTTGTCTGTGTTGGGTCTTCGTTTCTGTGCGAGGGCTTTCTCTAGTTGCGGCAAGCGGGGGCCACAATTCATCGCGGTGCGCGGGCCTCACGCTATCGCGGCCTCTCTTGTTGCGGAGCACAGGCTCCAGACGCGCAGGCTCAGTAGTTGTGGCTCACGGGCCCAGTTGCTCCGCGGCATGTGGGATCTTCCCAGACCAGGGCTCGAACCCGTGTCCCCTGCATTAGCAGGCAGATTCTCAACCACTGCGCCACCAGGGAAGCCCCAGGGAGCTTTTTAATATATGCTTATTGGTTGGTTAAAAAGGGGTAGGGGCAATAAAAAGTTAAAAGAGGTGCTGAAGTAATAACAGTAGTAAGTCCCTAAGGCTGGAGAAATAAAGGGGAAAAAAACTAGGTTTATCAGAACCTAGAAGCTGGGAGGAGGGGTCCTGTGGGTTTATGATTCATACCTTGGGTGTGGGGTGCAGGGAGAATTTGCTGTGTGGCAGAGCTGGCGCCTCAGGGCTCAGAGGAGGGGTCCTTCAGAGCTGGGACTCTGACCTCTGAGGAGGGCGCCCACTGCGGCTGCTGCTGGTACCTCAGGAGCCTAGAGAAGAGTTTCCTGGACCTAGAACTCATCCCTTTGAGGAAGAGTGCTGCCCGTTGTGCTAGTTCTTATGGGGAGTCCAAGAGGCTCCTCTAGAAGTGATGACGGGAAATGGAGACCAGAGCCACTGCGGCTGCTGGGGTAAGGGTCATTGCTGGGCGCTCTCAGGAAGGAGGAAGTCCCTTCTCCTCTCACCTTGTCGTCCAGTCTCCCTCCCATACCCTCTACTGGCACCAGAAGCAGAAATCCAGCTGACAAGAAGCAACATAGTTTACAAGCACCCTGCTCCACCATCACTAACCAGAGTATATACAGGGTGGATTGGGAGCTGGGAGACAACAACTTCATCACCTGAAAAGGCAATAAATCTGAATCCTGAATAAATCTCTCATCAATTCTCCCAAAGTGGAAAGGTCTACATGTGTTTTCCCAGAGGCTTTATATATATATATATCTATATATCTATATATATATATATGTATGTGTCTAGTAACAAAATATACATTTATATTCATGGCATGATATCCTATTTTATGCCAACTGTAAATGTAAAAGACATTTACCAATAACTTTGATCTCTCCTTAATTAGCAAGTTACTTTCATCACTTAATACAGATAAATACATAATTTATGAGCCATCATCAAATTTCATGTCATAAAAGGCCTAATTTGACACCATAGCTACATTATAGCCATTAGAGCTCATCTTTTACATGTACTGCCAAACTGAAGCTTGTATGCGTTGGTATAGAACAGGGCAGAAGTGAGGTGGAAAATGGAGAAGTAAATTATCCTATAAAATATTTAATATTAATTGCCAGCTCATTAATCAGACAAAAATATTAGAGCCAGCCAGCAGTGCCATTTCCACCCCCACCCCCCCTTTTCTGGAGACACAGCGTCTCTTGTGTGGATGAGTGTTTCCTGCAGAAGAGTTTTCAGTTGCCCATGGGGATGTGCCAGAAGGGGTTTCCCAAGATGAGGTCTAATAACATGGGGTCCTGGAAACTAGGCGCTCCTGCTGGAAGCTGATCTCCTGAGGCCCCACCAATGCTCAGAGGTCAAAATGCTAATAACTCTGCTTTTGTGGGCTTGACCAGGAGATAGGCTTCTCTTTGGCCCTGGATACCATCTTCCTTTTATTTCATCCAACACAATTCACTATGCATGGACAGCCAAGGTTTTGCAGTTGCTGTTGTTAATATAAGAGAAAATACTCTAGGTAAAAATATAGCATCACAACAGCTGAGTTTTGGGAATTCCCTGGCGGTCCAGTGGTTAGGACTGCACTCTCACTGCCAAGGGCCTGGGTTCAATCCCTGTTTGGGGAACTAAGAACTAAGATCCCTCAAGCCGTGCAGCGAGGCCAAAAACACAAAAAAACAAATGAGTAGTTGCAGCCTCAATATGCAAAGCTGTCCCTCCCAATACACAGCACTCTGCTGTCCTGTGGTAAATTCTGAGAATGTTTACGGCCTCAGGGCTCTCCTCTCATTATGAAATCTTCTAACTCTTGCGGGGTCTGTGCCTAACTTTAATTTCCAGAATGGGTCTTCTGTCTTCTCTAGGACACATTTCAGGATCAGGGGAAGTCTTTGTCTTAGCCTCAATTTCCTGGTCCTCATCTAGAAATCTCTTGCTTTACACTGTTATCATTCCCTTGAACCTTGTGCTCCATCCAAGAAGGAGGAAGTTCACGCCTCCACTCTACTGACAAGTGGCCCCTTGATGCTCCTCCTTGGTCGCCGATCTGATTGCCCAGTCCTCCCTGCCTTTTATGTCAGGGCACTCTCAGCATCGTTCGTTACAGTCACTTATCATTTAAGACTCACCTTTCTACTTCAGAACCTACAGCTTTAATCCCACATTCTGGTAGGAACTCTAAAGTTTCACACATACCAGTATTGTATATTGGCATACAGAAATATTGTGATTTCTTCAGAAGGGAGAGAAAACATTCCACCCAGAATAATTTTAAGATGTTAAACTAGTTCCTGAGTTGTTGCAAGGATTGAATTGGGGTAAGGACATCAACAGGCCATGGAGACTGCCCAGGATGGGTGATTCTAGCTGCGCCTGCCTAATGCTTAATCTCTCTTTATAGATGAGTAAATTCAGGCTGATGTATCTTAAAAATGCCAAGTTAGGGGACAGTGTGCTAATGAAAAGGGCCTGGATTTGAAAGACAGACGTACCCAGGTTAGAAGGATGGCCCATCCATCCACAGTTTTACCTTAAGCAGCTCATTTACATAATACTAGCTGCGCCCAAGTTGCCTCATCTTTAAAGACCTTCATGAGATTGTTATGAAAATGCATGAAATAGCAAACGTAAAGTTCAAACACAGGTAAGTATGTAACAAACAGTAACACTTCCCATGTGTGCCTCCATCTTCTATCCACATGCTGCTCCTTTTTTTATTCTGGGGGTATGTTGACACTGTGCTGCTCTCTGATTCCTTCTTCATGCTGAAATTGGCCATAATCACTATTCTCATTACTTATTAAATTCCTTCTATGTACCTGGTGTTTAATATTACCCTATTTCATGCATTCTCCATGGAGGTGATATTGGTCCCAAGGGTATGTAAATTGGTTTGGGGGGCAGTACTCTCTTTACGCATAAAGCACTAATATGCATTTAACACCTAGAGAAATACACAGTGTATCTGGGGTATTAAAATTTCATTGTGGAGATTAGAAAAAAGTGTCTAAAAAGACTCCTTGAGGCCAGTAATATGAAAAAGGTGAGAGATACTGCTCTATGTAATTGCAGAACCCCAATTTCTCCTGCAACCATCCTACTAGGTCTATAACAGAAAGCTTAGAGGTGAAATGAATTGTCCAAGGCCACAGAGTTAGTGAGTGATAGGCATATAAGTGAAACAGATCTCTGGGCAATTTTACTTCCCAGAGGGAGAGGCTGACAAATTGCAGATATTAGAGAAAGAGCAACTGCAAGAAAATCGGCCCCACTGGACATTTCCTAATTTAGAAAAGTCTGCTAGTACCTGAACGGAAGTAACAGGTGTGCCCTGGTCTCACAACAGTGGAACTATTGAAACTTTTGGATCAAAACCTCAGAGAACTCTTCTCATTAAAGCACAAATGCAGCCACCAATACTTCTTGTAGTGGAAGAGTCAGAAGGCCTGGGTTTAGTCCTGTCTGTGCCAGGAAGGTGTGAAATGTCGCTTATCCTTCCTAGACCTCAAGTGCCTAATCTATAAAATCTGCAGATTTTCCCTTTCTCTCTCTCTCTTTCCCTCCCTCCCTTCCTTCCTTCCTCCTTTCCTTCCCTCCCTCCCTTCCTTCCTTCTTTCCTTCCTTCCTTCCTTCCTACCTTCCTTCCTTCCTCCTTTCCTTCCCTCCCTTCCTTCCCTCCCTCCCTTCCTTCCTTCTTTCCTTCCTTCCTTCCTCCCTCCTTTCCTTCCCTCCTTTCCTTCCCTCCCTCCCTCCCTTCCTTCCTCCTTTCCTTCCCTCCCTTCCTTCCTCATTTCCTTCCCTCCCTCCCTCCCTTCCTTCTTTCCTTCCTTCCTTCCTTCCTCCCTCCTTTCCTTCCCTCCCTCCCTTCCTTTCCTTCCTTCCTTCCTACCTTCCTTCCTCCTTTCCTTCCCTCCCTCCCTCCCTTCCTTCCTTTTTTAATACCAAAACTCCTCTTCACAAGTGAAATCTCTTGTGAGGTAACCATTGAAGATGACGAGGCAAGGCTCTGGCCACAGGGCCACTCCAGCTTGCTATCCCCACCTCAGCAATCATGAAGGACCTTAGAACTCCTCAGCCCTGTGGGAAGCCAGTTAGAAGACCACCTAATTCAGTCCCTTCAATTTTGTAGTCTTTGGCTTTGGACTTGTACTCTAAAGGGATGACTGAGTTGACCAAAAGTTATTGTGCAAACAGTGTTGCCGCTGTGCACATATGCCTGGTCAGAAATGGGATACTTTAATCTCTAGTCACCTCATGAGTGAGTTTTTATTGATACACACACATAGAAACACATATACGTAGATTTAAATATTGGCTGACAAAGCAGAACGTTATGAGTATGTTTGCTGATATTCATTATCAGGATATTTGTCAACAGTTGTCACATGAAAAGGCCGGGCTGACCTCCACACATTAGTTTTCCATATCATGACTTAACTGATGGTTGATTTCTTTTGGAACACAGCTTTTGGCATTTTAAGAAGCCCTAATGAAGAAGACTGAATGACAAAATCACTTAAAACTTTTATTACTCTGCAGGTCCTGTCTATTCATACACTCCTTTCTTCAGCTTGGGGACCTCAATTATTATTCTGCTTTTAAGTGTCTGGTTCGCTGGCTTCTACTCCAAATACAGTTAATTATCAAACTTCGACTGAAAAATTATCAAGACCTTTTGATGTGTCAGATCTCTTCTGCTTGCTGTACTATCGTTGCTGCAGTGTTAGTAGCGTCCCCCAATTAATGGATTTTAATCTGCTCACCCCACTTAGTGCTAAGATCTTTGGATCTTCTTCATTCCTACTACATTTCTAGTCTCTGACTTTGCCATTTAGGTATGAGCCAACTCTGGCTTGCTTTTGATTCTAAAGCCCTCCACCGACTGACCTCTGCTTCTGAGGCCACAAGTTTTCAGACATCTCACTGCATCCTGCTTGTGGGATTGTCATATTCTCACTTCTCTCCTGACCTTTGGCTTAGAGCCACAGTCTCTGCTCCAGGACTGTAGTGCAATTTGTAAATGTTTTATTATTAATGGGCCATATCCACTTGAAAGAATTCCCAGTTATATATTTATATATACATTATATATGTAATTTATATATTATATAATATATATTTATATATACATTATATATGTAATTTATATATTATATAATATATATTTATATATATATATAAAATGTATGTAATTTATATATTTTATAATATATATATAGGTCACATTTGTTTTGTTTGTTTAATTGATTTTTTACTGAGGTATAGCTGATTTACAATGTTGTGTTAGTTTCAGGCATACAACAAAGTGATTCAGTTATACATACATATATATCTATTTTTTTCAGATTCTTTTCCCTTATAGGTTATTGCAGAATATTGAGTATAGTTCCCTGTGCTATACACACAGGTCCTTGTTGGTTATAATTGATTTTTAATTTAATGTTCTTGTTATTCTAAGAAGCCCATTAGTAAATGCTCACAGGAAATTATTTATGCTGTGAATTACACTGAGCAGTTTTCACCAGCAGTCATCTATTTTAATCAATCATATAGTATTTCCCAGTGTTCAGCGTTCTTTGAAGGGACTGTGTTTTGTACATTCTTAAACCTTGCCTTTTGCGATTTTAGTCACCTAGCTCAGCAGAGGAGTAACATGTTTTCAAGAAAAGTGCAGTTTGAAATTCTGAATTTTCCATCAGTGGCAGTGGCATTCAAATTCTATTTTTGAAGACTTCTTGAGTTGTTTTTCTTTCCTTCTTTCATTATTTTGTGTGTGTGTGTGATGCACACACAAAAAAGGGGCTCTTTGAAATAAAGGAAAACAAAGTAGAGTATGAGTTTCCTTGTCTTCCCCAGACATTTCCTTCAAGAGGACTTACCTAAGGGTTTGCAAACAATTACTGTGCTACTTCCTTGTACTACTGGTTTATATTTATTTGTTTAAAGAGGTAAAAATGTAAACTATGAACAAAATTACTTAAGTATTTATATATAATACACAATATATAAATATAATATATAAATATATAATATAATGTGGTAGATTAATGGGGCTATTAAAGGTGCCCCCCCCAAATCATTACAATCAAGTGTAAGACACTGACAATTAAGCTGCATGTGATTTGCAGATATTCTCTAAGATTGTTTGAAATGACGTTTAGTTTCCATAATACTAAGCGGCAGGCCCATCTATTTGAGCTAAGGGTTAGATTGCTTCTTTAAAAGGTAATGACAACAGATACAACTTTCCATCAAGAGACTTGTGAGTGTATGAGAATCACAATCACGATCCTGCCTCTAGGTTCTAAACCAATTGCAAGATTAATACAGTTATAAATAAGTAAGAAAATGATCATATTCTTACCGGTAAATTAGGTTGGAAAATACAGCTGGGATCTGAGAGCTGAACTCTGGCTTCCTAACACCCCGCCCTTCCCCAGTGGCCATCAAGTCTGGTTCTTTTTTTTTTTTTTTTTTTTAACATCTTTATTGGCGTATAATTGCTTTACAGTGGTGTGTTAGTTTCTGCTTTATAACAAAGTGAATCAGCTATACATATGCATATATCCCCATATCTCCTCCCTCTTGCGTCTCCCTCCCACCCTCCCTATCCCCCCCGCCAGGTGGTCACAAAGCACCGAGCTGATCTCCCTGTGCTATGTGGCTGCTTCCCACTAGCTATCTATTTTACTTTTGGTAGTGTATATGTCCTTGAGACTCATTATGAGAGAGAGCAAGCGGGTCTGCAGAGCCGAGACTTCCCCTGCCAGTCATGCCGTGGGAAGCTGTTCCTCATGACAGCAGTTGCAGAGAGAAGAATGTGCCTCCTACAACCAGCTGATTCCAAAAAGAGAGCCTGGAAGTAGCTGAGTTGTGCGTTCTTAGTGCCTTTGCCTAATCTTATCCATCAGATAAATCACTCCCTCTTCCAGAGGGAGCCATAGTGGAGGTGTCAGGACTAGAGATAGATTATCGAGGCCTCCATATAGAGTTGATGGTGGAAAACTTTAAGGTGGCCATTATTATTCCAACTTAGAAAATGAGAAAGCAGCCTGATAGAGATTAGAGACTCGGTCAATGTCACGGAACTAGTAACTGATGGAGCAAAGCTTTAGATGCTCCACTCAGCGAGGCTGCCTTCGTCAAAAGCGGCACAGCTATAAAACGGTGCTGATGCAAACATCTGCTCATTTTCTTCTCACACGGAGGCTGCCATAGGGTTTTTTGTTTTTTGGGTTTTTTTTTAACAGCTCAAACCCATCTTCTGCTAAAATCGGTACTTTGGGGAAAGATGATCATTCCTCTCTTAGCATATTCTTATGAATCTTTTGGTGCATGCTGCTCTCTTCCTTGTCTGGCAGAAACTTCAGTCAATGTTTCTGAGCCAGGGTTACCCTAGTCTTATGGTCACTGTTCTCTGCTCTCTCCTCCCCTCCAGTACCACTCCTGCCCCCTCTCACCCCATGGCAGATAGCCTGTGCTCTGGATCTGATCATGGGCTCCCTGTCTCTCCTGCTGTTAGTCAAAATGCAATTGCATTTAGTAACATAGCCTCTGGTTTCTTAAAGTCAGATGCTTTTTAATCTCCATTTTCTTTCTTAAATATATTAAGATAATTAACTTTTTTTTAACAAGGCAGAGGGGATTTCACAGTAGAACAATTTCATTAGGTGCAAATATTTTATCCACTCTACTCTAATAAAAACATAAACAACAACAACAAAACCCTCAAAAAGCTTCTCCAGCAAAATCAACCAACTAACACACATTCTCAATGCCCTCTTCCCCTTCCCCATACATACTGGTGCCTATTCTGATATGTTTCACATTTTTTCTAGCACAGATATTTTTATGGACGTTGAGAAGCATTTCAGGCAATATTCAAATGGGTCACTAAAAGCATTCATTTGTGATTTCTGCATGTGTGACTATTCTGACAGACAGATATTCAGAATTCTAGCTTGTATATCAGCTTTGCCAAGGAAAAGGTGTCCACCTGACAGAATTACTCAACTTTGAGATTTGCATATAAGGAACACCTATCTATAAATCTGTCTACATCTTTAACTATAAAATCAATGATTGTCACATAATAAAACTGCCTAAGTTCGATATATGAGTTAAATCTAATTTTTATGAAAATAATTCTAGTTTGTTAAATATTACCATATAGTTGCTGAGACCAAACCATATTAATAAAGAACTAGCATGAGGTGAAGAGCAGGAGGAAGGCTTTAGGAGGCAGGAAACTTGGGATGGAGACTGGCTGTAAGGTCCTCTGTGTGGCACTTGTCATTTATCCCCTGCATAGCTCAAATTTCTTCATGATTGAAAAGTGAATAATAAGATCTGACTCATTGGCTGTGTTATTTTAAATTAAAATAAGAATGAATGTACAGTTCTTAGCACAGACCCTGGCACATAGAGAGTGCTTCATTAAAGAGAATTACATAATTATTGTATAATTAAAACTATACAATGAAAGAAAGGATAGTTTGTCTTATTATTTCTCTCTAAAGTCAACTTACCTATTTAGAAGCCAATTCAAAAAGACAAACAAACACGGAAACAAGTCTTGTGGAAACATATATAATCCGTATGGATGATTTAAATCATCTGAAATTTATTGAAGGCTAGACTGTGAGAATCTTTCCACATCCACTGATTTATTATTTTCTTATATTTCTAAAGTTATTTTCAACCTTTATCTTATCTTATTCTTTCAATAGTCCTTCTGATGGTTAACCTTATTTTACAAATAAGGCACCTGTTGCTAAGAATAAATAAAATATATTGACCAAAGGTTCATGGACGCTATAGGACAAGAATAAGGAGAATCCACATGGTTCATTGTCATTTGTATGACGCCTCATTACCTCTAACAGTACGAACTTTTGTGAAAGTTGTTAAGTTCTTGCATTTACATTTACATACTTATAAAATGCAAGTGCTCTAAATTTGTAATACTTTCTTTAAGCTGAAACTCCTTGAAGAAGCACATAAAGTATTTATGAAAACTTTTAAATGACAAACAACAATATCCATTTCATTGTTCTTGCCTGTAAAATGAAGTTGATAGAAACACACTATTTTAGGACTTGCTTACTTTTTGAACATTTACAATAGTGCTGAATTAAGTTTCATTAAAATAAAACAAGAAGATGGGCTCCACTGAGAAAACTGTCTAGAGTCTATAGAGAGGGAAATTACGATTTAGTGAAATGGTATATAATTTCATGAAATTCATAAAATGGTACTAGTGCTTGTAGAGCAATGCTTTCTTTTGAAAAGTCAAAATAAGCCAATTTGGTTAGAGACGTATAACCTCAGACTTCACGATGGATAAGGTAAATAACAGATTTAACAAACTGCATATAGGAGTTATTCAACTAAATGTTTGCAATTACTGACAAAACTGCCATAGCATAGAAAAAATAGTGTAACGTTAGAGTTAAATGGTCCAAAGATAGACTCACATCTTGGTTCTGTTATACATTAGCTGTACAGCCTTGGGCATATTACTTAATCTCCCTGAATTACCATTTCCTTATCTTTAAAATGGAGACTTCCCAGCCTTCTCAGCCTTCTTCCAGGATTAGAGATCATCTATATGAAGAGTCTAGAATGTAGTGCATTTTCCATGAAAGATGACGATCTTGTGTGTTTGGATTTCTCTGAAAGCAGAAGGCTGAGACAGAGACTTGAATGCAGGCAGTTTATTTGAGCAGAAATACCAGGAAGGAGGAATGAGAGAGCATGGTGAGCAGGACTGGGAAGGAAGCAGAGGCAGCGAAGAGTATGTTTAGAGCCCATGAGGGCCCCATTCCCACTGGGACCTCTGAAAACATCAACTACCTTCCCTATTTATCCATCTTCATAAGAGGAGGGACCAGAACATTTGTCCACTGGCATAGTTCCTATTCTGTAAGGATTTACTTTTCCAACTTCATGTTAAGAAATGTCACAACTTACACCCTTTTTGGTCAAGGTGCTGTGATTATTGACTGCAAAAGCTCTCTGAGGCTTGACTTTCCATTGTTAAGGCTTCAGGATTTTATGTACAAGATGGAAGCCTCTATTCAGCAGAACACTGCTACCATTTGCAAGAGTCTAGTACTCAGCATGGGAGAAAAGTGCTCTTATCAGGGGTCTGGCTGAAGTGAAGGGGGTGGTCACATTAGAGAATCTGGGTAGGAGGAGAAAGTAATTGACTAGGACACGGCATGCTGTCAAGGGTAACTTCCAGAGAGACAAGGGTTGCAGAAGATGAGGGTAAAACTATAAAGGGAGAAAGAGAATTCTAAAGTTTTTTATGAAGTCTTTCTTTGTAGTGATGCAGATACAAATATACATTTATATCTTCTTTTCAGAGCCTTATTATTCTTCAAGGCTTTCAAAGTTAAACTGTTGATACTGGACCATAAGGCTTCTTTGCTTTGTATGGGTTACATATGAGATGTGTACAAACCTAGTACTCAACTAATATTCAAGTCATCCTCTAAGCGGAGTATTGTGGATTTAATTCTCAAAGATGTGTCATTTATGGGTCTTATGTCCTCCTAATGGTTGTGCTGTGCATCTAGTCATCTTATAACTGATACTGGTTTGCAATAAATGTGCAAGTCTCAGGGTAATACTGACATCAAAAGATTGCATTTGAATACTACTTTGTTTACCAAAAGAACACCTTCTCATAAAGTTTCTCATTTAAATATCACAGTAAGGGGGAGAATTTCACTGTTATAGATATTTTGTAGACACTGGGACTCAAGGTTTGTGGCTACTCTAAGTCCATATGGTTTTCTAAGTCCATACTGTGTGGACACTTAAATGTAGATTTTCTTTCTACTAGTCCAGCTTTTTTCCCGCTATACATAGCTACATTATCATAATATTTGTATACTATGAGTTTTACATTACTTCATAAATTGATGTTCCATATTAAGTATATCTTTATTATTGATTACCTAAAATAGAAGATATTACAAAAATAATTTTAAAATGTTTTCTATATAAAAATATTTACATATACAGAGGCACATGTGTATTTGTGACATACTCTAAAAAGACTGATTTATAAAATTCAAGATATTATTAATATCATTGTTATTATATGCTCAACTCTCTGCAAAGTACTATAGTCAGACAAACTATAAGACAGTACTCACGTTGGAGATTTTACAGTCTACTTTGAGATATAATTCTAAATCCCCAAGAAAAAAAAATAGCATATGTATTAGTCAGGGTTATCCAGAGAAATAGAACCAATAGGAGATAGATGATAGACAGATAGATAGATAGATAGATAATAGATAGATAGGAGAGATTTATGATAGGAATTGGCTAACCCAGTTATGGAGGCCGAGAAGTCCCATGATCTGCCATCTACAGGCTGGAGAACCAAGAAAGCCAGTGGTGTAATTCAGTCTAAAGGCCCAGTCCTAGTCTGAAGGCCTGAGAATGGGTTGGGGTGGGGGGATGGGATGGTATAAGTCCTAGTCTGAATCTGAAGGCCCGGGAACTAAGCGTGCTGATGTCCAAGGACAGGAGAAGATGGAGGTACCGGCACAAACAAAGAACAAATTCATCCTTCCTCTGCCTTTGTGTTCTCTCCAGCCCCTCGACGGATTGCATGATGCTAACCAGCATTGGTGAAGGCGATCTCCTTTACTCGTGAGGTCTATTGATTCCAATACTAATCTCTTCTGGATATACTCTCACAGACATACTCAGAAATACTGTTTTAACAGTGATCTGGGCATTCTTTAGCACAGTAAAGTTGACATAAAATTATCCATCACAGCCTATAATCGTGTGCCTAATCCGATACTATAGAAACATGTGAGATAGATAGAAATGAAATGGGCTAGATCTTGAAAGAAGGAAGGGTTTATATATGATGAAGACTGGAAAAATACATGAAATTAGGAGGTGACGAAAAGAGTTGTTTTTCAAAATGGTAAAATTGGTTCAATTCAACAGTAGAGTGGAACCAGATTATGTATGGATTTTAGCCATAGGAATTTGGATTTGAGGCTTTAGCATTGCATTTTCCAAAACGTGGCCTGAAGACATTTGGGGATTCCCCCAAAACATTTTAGGTGTCTGTGACATAAAAACTATTTTCATAATAATACTAAGATACCATGTTTTAAAATTTTGGATTGGTATCTGTACAGTTGGTACAAAAGTGCTTGTTACAACTGCTAGCATCTTAACATGAATCAAGACACCCACACCAAAACTGTGTTATTGGTCATTGTATTCTTCACCACCATGCACTTACATTTAGGAAAAAAAGGAAAATATACAGTTTCAGTTGAGAGCTATTGATGAAGCAGTCAGAATTATTAATTTTATTGAATCTCAGTCTACCAGGTTTCTAGATGATGAAATAAGAGCACTTCTAATTCTTACCAAAGTATGATTGTTGTCTCAAGGAAAAGCTCTCATGACATTGAGTGGGAACCTGAACTAGCTGCTTTTCTTATGCATTACGCTTTTTCCTTCAAGGGCTGACTGACAGAAAAATTATGGTTATGCAAACTTAAGTATACGGCAGATATTTCCTTGAAATGGCTGGAATGAGCTTGTCACTTCAAGGAGAACAACTGACAATATTTGTTGCCAATGATAAAGTTTTAGCTTTCAAGCAAAAAAGCAGACTTTTAGAAAACTTATACTATGAATGTGAGCTTCATAGATTTTCATTTCTTAAAGACTTAGCTGATGAGACCAATGGTGATATTAAGAAATGTAAATTTTAATATTGTATAATGAAATGTGTCAACGTGAAAGGCTTGTATAGCTTAGTGAACCACTATTTACCCGCTGATAAATACATCATGTTACAAGATCATGAATGGATGAAAGATTCATTCAGAATGCAAAATAGACCAATGGATTTTAATGTAGTAGCAATGGAAGTTCAGTGATATTTCTTTGGTTTCCACATTACCACTAATCTTTAAGAAACTACTACAGTAAAGTAATAGGGTAGTATCAAAGAAAAATATCTATAATTATCTGAAAAGGTTATTAGAATACACCTCATTTTCCAACTATATTAGTGCATGAGGCTGTTTTCTTTATACACTTTAACCAACACAACATAGGACCATAAATTGAATATAGAAGAAAATAAAAGAACCCAGTTGTATTAAGCCAAGAATTAAAAATACTTGCAAAAAAAAAAAAAACCCTGTCACTGCTTAATAATATTTTAAATAAATAAATAGTTATTATATTTTAAATAAATTTAAAATGAATAAATATGTTTTTTAAATGTGTTACTTTTAAAACAAATACTGGGCTAAATCTTGTTAAATCTTTGTTTAAAATGAATTCATAAATAGATAGTTTTAAAATTTCTATTTTAATTTCAAACATTATAAATATTGATAGATATAACCCACATAAACAAAAGTACTTAGGTATCCTCAGTAATCTGTAAAATTTTTAGGAGGTGTTAAGACCAAAAAGGGTGAGATCTGCTACGTTGGCAGAAGCGTAATCACAGAAGATTTTTGAGTCTTCAATTTTGTCTCCCTTACAGCCTTTACACTCCAATATAAAGCTCTGTTTCTAACTCCTTTTTAAAGCTCCCTAAAGACCAAGCTCTTTAACATTCTTCAACATTTCATATGAAGGCCTATATGAAAATTCTTTAGTTTTCCTTCCCCAGACACCACTCACCATTTTACATATTACCATTACTCATGGGGATAAAACACGCCGTGTCATGCTGTGTTACACGCTCATGCCTCTGCTCCTGCTGTTTCCCTTGACTGGAAACCATGCATATTTTTTTTTCTGCCTATATATGACTTTTCTATCAAGACCTTGATTGGGCACATCTCCCTCAGGAAAACTGTAACTGAACTCCCAGTCTGGGTCTTGTGCTGATTCTTTATGCCCCTATATCTCAACATAAGCATTCAGCATATTATTGTGATATTTCTTGTTTCTGGATCTGTTTTATCTCATGACTAGTTAGCTTCTTGAGGATAGAGACCTTGGACCTAATTAATGCATGGTTGTCACTTAAAAATGCTTGTTTATTTAAATTTGCTTGCTTAATAATTCTTGCTTAATAAATCATAGTACTGTAAATTCTTATTTAATAAGTTATATAATAAAAATACTAATTAGGAGCGTTAATCTGGTAACTGCTTTCAAAATGATTTCAAGTCAAAAAGGTCAGCGATAGAACTTAAGAAAAATTCTGATAAACAAACAAATAAACAAGTACATAAATCAAGCTCATTTTTTTCTCCTTATTGACACACAGATCAAATGACAGTAATAAGTTGTGAAAAAAAAATTTAGCAGTAGGTCCATGCAACTGCAGCTTTACTCATCTTTCCTAAAATGGAGGTGATTATTTAATCACATTTGTTTTATGAAGGACGACTCTAACTTTTTAAGGTCATTGTTGCAAATATGGTTTCATAAAAATCTGTGCAAGAGTTTTCAAAGAAATAAAAATCAGATTGGTTTGGAATAAGGTTATCATAACATTTTTAAAATTCTAATATTAAAGTAATGAATAAATTATATTTAATTTCTTTTTTGGATTGAATATGGTCTTTAAATAGTAGTTACATTTAAAAATGAGGACACTTTTTAACAAATGCGCTCATTGCCTTGCAATGACCAACTTTAAATGTATCTGGATATAAGACACCCATCTGAGTACAGTAATGATAGATAAGAACTTATTACTAATATTTCTACACATGAGTTCTATTGACATGCATGTTCTGAGCTACAGGGACTTGTCTGATTGCTTTTCCAGGTGTCCTTCCATTTCAGCTACTTCCTTAGTCCTAATGTAGGTCTATTAGCATACTGCCTCCGTTGAGTTTGCACAGCTTTCTTGCCAAGGGCTGCCCTGCAGTTGCTCCATCATTGGGGTAACCGGCTGTTACTTATTTAAAGCCTCCATCATTTTGTATGACAGAATAACTTAATTACGCCCTGCTTTGGAGATGTTAAATGAAATTATCTTCAAAACAAGTGCACTTCGCTTAATATTTTTCTCCATCAAGTACTTGAACAGTAGTGACATTTTTGTCATAAGCACTAAGTAATTAAATGCTTTATAAATGGAGGCCTTCTGATAGGGTAATTATAGTTGAGGCAGAACACTCCTCCAAAGTACCTGAGATACAAATTGTGGTGGCTGATGCTCAAGTATGGATGAAAGGGTTTTGGAAAAATGAAAATTTGATAAACAGATAATGAACTGTCATTATCGCTCTGGACCAAATTTTGTTTTTCAGCTTTTGGATAGGGTCGCATTAGCGGTTGTTGTAATCCTTTCAGTGGATCACAGAATCTCTTTATTGAGTCATGACCAGCATTGAGAGAAAGAAAGAAGGAAAGAGAGAGAGACAGAGACAGAAAGAGAAACAGAGACAGAGAGAGACAGAGAGACTGAGAGAGACAGAGAGAGAGAAACCAAGGGAGGGAGGGAGGAAGGAAGGAAGGGGAAAGAGAGGGCAGGAATAGAATGTAAAACAGTGTGTAGTAGGTGCTAAGGGTAAGTTCTGTTTCATGAAATTTTAATTGTAGTTATATGTATATATTATACATCCCAGATCAAATATAAACATTTTTCTTACAGTGAGCCCCTGTCCAAAAATTTGAAAAGCAAAAAGTCTTGAGATTAATTGCCATACAAAACTTTTATAGAAGTTGCCAAAATCCTCTATTCTGAGATTAAACTCCTAAACACAATTGCCATCTCACAAATACCTGCCTTTAGTCATGTTTTTCTCCCCTAACTTTGAAAAAATATTTCTTACTGTGATAAAATGCACATAATGTAAAATTTATCATTTTAATCATTTTAAGAGTATAGTTCAGTGATATTAAGTATATTTGTATTGTTGTGCAACCATCACCACCATCCATCTCCAGAGCTCTTTTCATCTTGCAAAACTAAAACTCTCTACCCATTAAACAATAACTCCCCATTCCACCATCTCCCCTCCAGTCCCCAGCAATCATGACTGTACTTTCTGTTGCTATGACTTTGACTACTCTAAGTACCTCATATAAGTGGAATCATAATATTTATATTTTTGTGACTGGCTGATTTCTCTTAGCATAATGTCCTAACTTTCATCAATGTTGTAGCTTATATCAGAACTCCCTTCCTTTTTAATGCTGGATAATATTCCATCGTATGAATATACCACATTTTGCATATCCATTCATCTATTGATGGGCACCTGGGCTGCTGCCGTGTTTTAGCTAATGTGAATAAGGCTGCTATGTACATGGATGTACAAATGTCACTTTGAGTTTTACTTTCAATTCTTTGGGGTATATACCCAGAAGTGGAATTGGTCAATTATATTGTAATTCTATTTTTAATTTTTTGAGGAATTCCTATTCTGTTTTCCACATCAGCTATAACATTTAACATTTCCCACCAACAGTGTACAATCAATTTTTCTACATCCTTGCTAACACGTGTTATTTTCTGTTGTCTTGATAGTAGCCATTCTAATGGGTATGAGGTGGTATCTCATTCTGGTTTTGATTTGCATTTCCCTAATGATTAGTGATGGTAAGCATATTTTCACGTGCTTATTGACCATTTGCATGTCTTCTTTGGAAAACTGTTCATACAAGTCCTTTGCCCATTTTTGAATCAGGTTGTTTGGTTTTTGTTTGTTTGTTTGTTTTTCCCCCAATGTTTTAATTTGAAATAATTTTAGACTTACAGAAGAGTTCTAAAAGTAGCTCAGAGAGTTCCCATATGCCCTTCCCCTAACTTCTCCTAATGTTAACATCTTATATAATTATGATAAAGTTATTGAAACTAATAAATTAACATAATTAAATTAACATACTAAGTAAGCTACCAACTTTATTCAGATCTCAACCGTTTCCACTAATATCTATTTTTGTACCCAATAGCTAATCCAGGATCCCACTTTGCCTTTAGCTGTCATGCTTCCTTAATCCCTTTTTAAATTTTTAAAAGAAAATTTTTATTGAGGTATAGTTGATTTACAATATTACATAGGTTTCAAATGTACAACATTAGTGATTCACAATTTTTAAAAGTTATATTCTATTTACAGTTGTTATAAAATATTAGCTATATTCCTTGTACTGTATAATGTATTGATAGCTTATTTTATACATAGTAGTTTGTACCTCTTAATCCAATACTCCTATGTTGACCTACCCCACTTCCCTCTCTCCACTGGTAACACTAGTTTGTTCTCTATATCTTTGCTTCTTTTTTGTTATATTCACTAGTTTGTTTTATTTTTTAGATTCCACATATAAGTGATATCATACAGTATTTGTTTTTCTCTGACTTATTTCACTAAGCATAATACCCTCCAAGTCCATCCATGTTGTTGCAAATGGCACAATTTCATCCTCTTTTATGGCTGAGTAGTATTCCATTGTATATACATACCACATCTTCTTTATCCATTTGTCCATTGATGGATACAGGTTTCTTCTGTATCTTGGCTATTGTAAATAATGCTTCAGTGAACGTTGCGGTACATGTATCTTTTTGAATTAGTGTTTTCATTTCTTTCAGATATACACCCAGGAGGAGAATTGCTGGATCATATGATAGTTCTATTTTTAGTTTTTTGAGGAACCTTCATACTGTTTTCCACAGTGGCTGCACCAATTTACATTCCCACCAACAGTGTACAAGGGTTCCCTTTAAATCTGTGATACTTCCTCAGGCTTTCTTCAACTTTAAGGACATTGAGAATGTTGAACAGTACTTGTCAGTTACTTGTAGCACTTGTAGATATTATGTAAAATATCCCTTACTTTTCTCTTGGCTATATTAAATTTATGCATCACTGGAAAGAAATTAACACAGGTAATATGCCCTTATCATTGCATCATATCAGGGATATTATATCTTATGTAATATGTAGAGATGTGTAGTAATATGTCTTATTACTAGTGAATTAATAACCTTGATAATTTGATTAAGGAGTTTTCTTCTGGGTTTCCCCACTATAAAGTTTCCATTTTTTCCCACTGTAATTAATAAATCTTTATTTGGAAGAGATGCTTTTCTTAGTTTTCTTAAACATGTATTTGCATAGTCTCAAAGTATCTCCCCCAAATAAATATTTAGCATTCACAACTGAATGTTGCCTGCAGCAATTACTGCTGTGACATTCTAAAGATGATTTTCTATTTCCTTCATTCCTTCTCCATTTATTAACTGGAATTCTTCTTTAAGGAAGAGCTGTCGTTTCTCCTCCACTTAGTTAATTATTCAGATATTTACATGTCTCCTCTGAGTTCATGCTCTTACAGCTACATGCAACTCGAGTATGATAATGGAGAAAAACAGTAATTTTCAATGGGTATTTTAGTGATTGATACCATCACTGAGAATACTTAAAACAAACGTAGTTCCTTCCCCACACCCTCGCAGGTTGTTTTTGGTGCCTCATGGTTTCTGATACCTCACAGGTCCAAAAGTTATTGGATGGGAGGGAGGAGAGGTGAGAGGGCAGGAGAGGTCTTACCTGGCTGGTACTGTTATGAGCTGCTGTTCCTACTCTGAGTTGACTCATTTCTCATTGGGCATTTATGTGGGATCTTCAGAGTTCCCCATCACTAGAAACATCTCATCCTGACTTTATGTCATGAGAGTTGCCTCTTCAGCCAACTACCATAACTACTTGGTAGGCGCTTACCTGTGGGCAGGTGTCCTCTGTGGGAGACTTTCTCTTGGAGTCCCATTTCTTCCCTTTTCCCTTTAGGATAAAATACCTTTAAGGAGATTTCAGAGCAACTTGCCTTCTCTCTCTTATTTCTTCTTTCTCTCTTTGCCCACATCTGGCTCACCAAAAAAAAAAAAAAAAAATGTATTCTTCACTTCTTCTGGTGGGAATTAATAACTTCTTTAATTCTAAGTGTTTTCTCTGGTGTCAAAGACCTTCAGTCAGGCTTTTGCCCATTAGGTGTCAGTCAGGCATCACTCTTCTATGTCTCTCAAATTGCAAGGGAAATGTAACAATTTTTCTGTGTCATCTCTTACACTAGTCTTACAGGAGGTGTAGGAACTCTCCCCTAGCAGGCCAGCAGGGACAAAGCTATACAACTGGAAGACAATTCTCGAAGAAAATTGTCTATCCAACCTCTGGTCCATCTCTCGACCTCTTCAAACTTATTTTGAGAATGAAGATGGGTGGTCATCTAAGTATTAAAAATATATACAATTTTTGAACATCTCCTTTACAAATTCTGTTTAGTTGGAGGTCTACATTTCCCGTTAGAACGTGGAAAATAGAATATTCCAAATTGTCCTAGGACAGCAGCTGAAACTGATTGGGCTCATTAAATGTGTCAAATGTTGCTGAGAGATAAATCAAGATAAAAGTGAGAAAGGGTCATTTGGATTTGGCAACATGGAGGTAAACTTGCAAAAACAATTTTCATAAAGCCTGATTGGAGTGAGTTCAGGAGAGACTGAGTGGAAGGCAAGTGGATTCAGCAAATGGAGACAACAATTGCACTGAATTTTACTGTAAAATGACGAAAACAAGTATTTTTTAATGTTTGGAAATGAGGGAATTACAGAAGGAGTGTCATAAAATGGGATATGAGCGCCTGTTTCTATTATAAGAATAATCCAGTAGAAGTGGGAAAATTGATAATGTAGGCGAGAGAGGGGAAATCATCAGAAGTGCTGAAAGGGGAGAAAGAGATGGAATTTTGTGTACAAGTGGTGAGCTGGCCTTAGTAACCAGAGAAAAGACAGAAATGATTATTATAGAAGCCAGTAGGTTACTCAAAGTGGTACAGAAGTGTGTGGAAGTTCTCTAATTGTCTTTTCTGTTTTCTCAGTGAAATAAGAACTAGTTGTCAGGGAACTCCCTGGCGGGCCAGAGGTTCACACTCCGCGCTTCCACTGCAGGGGGCACAGGATCGATCCCTGGTTGGGGAACTAAGATCCTGCATGCCATGCAACATGGCCAAAAAAAAAAAAAAAAAAATAGACAAAAGCTAGTTATCAAAAGAAAGTGAGGAGAGGAATGGGTATTGCAGTTTTGAGGAAAGAGATGTGAATTAGTCATGTTTTTGAAGAATGGGATAGTGAATTGAGGAGGACAATCTAATAGAATTGAAGGCTAACTGAGGCCCAGCTGTTAATTATTAACAATTTAAAATGAGGCTAATTTACAACAAGCTCACTCTTAACTTTCCAATTGGTACAGACATAGAAGCAGCAGTGACTTATACTTAAACCGAGTTGGAATTATATTTTCTGAACACAAGCAGTGACAGGAGAGAGGAACAGGGAAGTAGAGGATATTTTCAAAGCAATGCTCTTAATGATAGACAGTGAAATCTAAGACAGGTAAGGAAGGAAGAGAGGAGTAAGAGAGGACTTAAGCACTGGTGTTTTGGAGGAAATTGTAAGGTTGAAGAATTGTTGACATTGGTACTGAAAGGAATAGGCTTAAAAGAGTAGACTTATCAGACAGAGCTTAGGATGCTTGAAGTTGAGACTTCTTTGGTAGGTGTGCAGTTATTGTTAAAACAACTGAGATGCAGGGCATGATTACTGCAAGTGAAGAATGCAAGAAATTGAGAGGCCATGGAATGGGATGGATCATCAACGTAGATGGTGATATCAGCAAGAATCCTGGCATAGAGAGAGAAATAATCAGTCTGATAAATCTCCAATATTATATGAATGATACATTGTCCTTTCTCTTATTATTTGGCATTTTAATTTTATTTGTATCGGTTGTCTCTCTTTGATTGTAGGCAAGTGACAGGGGCAGATATTGAAATTTTATGGTCAACCCCACATATCTGAAATGTCCTACAACACTTTTTATGGTTTATGAAGCAAGTTCACATGCATTATCTCATTTTGTTTTCATAGCTATCTAGTCAGGCAATTAGAGGTAGCATTGTTATAACAGTTTGATAGATGTGGAAATTGAAGTTTGATATTATTAAATCATTTGCCAAAGTTGGTATGGCTAGGAAATGACAATGTTTTTTCATGGGAACATATTCCACATGGATATGTTTGAGAATGGTAAATGGAAGACATTTATTAAGTATCAAAACTATTCTTTGATGTTTTTAATAAGTCTTTTCTTTGTGTGACCATTTATATGCAATGGAAATTTATGATAAGAAAAATGGATTATTTTTAAATTTTGGAACACATTTTAGTTTAGTTATAGAATATACTTTCATATTGTTTCTCTCCTGTCCTTAAACACTAAGTGTTTTTATTTTTAAAGAACATTTAGTAATTCCTAAGATGTCAGTTATTGTAAGGCAATATGTTATTAAGAATGTACATGTTTTTTAAAAGGTGCTAGACTAACTATTCTTATGAATATAGGTATATGAGAGCAAATAAAATACAGGGAGCAACTATTCAACAGAACATTAAAACACTTTCAAAATGAGAAGATAATAAGTATACCAGAATATTCAATTAATTGGTCAAATCATAAAAGCCTTTCGATCCTCTTAATGGATTATGAAAAAAATCCATGAAACTTTCAATATCTTTTCTGTTTTAAAAGAAAAAAAAGTCTTTGAGAAAACTAATAATAGAGAAATGCTCCCATTTTATAATGAAGCATATGTATCTAAAACAAAGAATTAGAATTATTCATAATGATGAGATTCTAGAGGCATTCTTTACAAAATCAGCAACAAAATAAGGAATACACATCCATTTTATTTATAATTTTTCCAGAAATTTAGGGTAATGCAATTAGACATCAAACAGGATTAAAAGTTCTAGTTCTTGACAAGCAAGAGGACAAGTATCTTTTTTCCCAACCATCCTATCATATCCCTAGAATATCAAAAGATATCAAATAAATGCATCTTATGTTAATAAGAAGAAATTTCAGAGCACGATACAATGACCAGACACATTATGAATAGAAAAATAAAATCAATTTTTCTTGTATCCTAACAATAACCAATTAGAAAATGTAATGAATAAAAAATACCCTATTTATAATGGGACCTTAAAATCCCAAGAATAATTCTAAGAAGAAAGCATAGTACCTATTTTAAGAAAACTACAGGACTTCATTGAAAGATTGAAAACAAGATTTGAATAAATGAAGTATGTATTGTGTAGACAGGAAGAAAAAGTACAAAAATGCCAATTCTTAAATTAACTGAAATTCATTAAAATCAATATCCATTTATAACTTAAAAAACATTATTATCAAACTAAGAATAGAAAAGAACTACCATAATCTGATAATGAGTAGTTCAGAAAAGGCAGCAAATATATACTTAATGTTGAATTATTGAAAATTATTTCTCTGAATTTGGGAAAACAACAAGAGTGCCCACTATTGCTGTTATTAACTATGGTACTGGTGTTCCTATCCAGTGCAAGATAAGAAGAAAGACAAATAAAAGGCATAATGTTTAGAAAGAAAGAGAAAAACCCTATTATTTGCAGATGACATAGGTATTCCAAAAGAAACTACAGATACTAGAATTAATAAGTAAATTTAACAACGTCACTGTATACAAGATCAAAATATAAAATTAATTGTATTTCTATATAGAAGCAATGAATAAATATAAAATGAAATTTTAAAAATAAACCGTTTATAATAACATAAACATTAAATACCTAGAAATAAATCTGACAAAATAAATACGTGACCTCTACACTGAAACAACAAAATAATATAGAAATATATTAAAGAGGACCTAGATAAATGGAAATATATAAAACATTCCTGGATGGAAAGACTCGATTTTGTAAAGATATCACATGCCCAAATTGATCTATACATTAATGCAATCCCAATCAAAATCCCGGTAGGGGTGAGTATGTGTGTGTATGTGTGTGTGTGTATGAATGTAGGTGTATTGGTGTATTTGTATGAAAATTGATATGGAATTGTAAAGGACCAAGAATACTGAAGGCTATCCATCTAGCTAGCTATCATCTATTTACCTGTATCTTAGGAGTTGGTTCCGTTTCTCTGGTTGAATCCTAATACAATCCATAAATATTTTGGACTAAATAAATCCATTCCAAGAATAATTCTAAAGAAATGTTATATTTGAAGTAAAAATACCTGAGAAAAGATATCCATAAATATGTTGAGGAAGTGTAAGGTATACAGTAAGCAGGAGGTTATGAGGGGCTAAAAGTTCAGGCTTTGAAGTAAGGATGGAGAGTAGAGTTTAATTTTAGATAATATGTCACCAAATTAGAAACAAAAATCTAAATATGTAACATCAGGATATTATTTTAATATATGTTGTCAACAGAATTGAAATCAGGTGGCTATTAAAATTAGATTAATAAATCTGGAAAATATCTAAGAGGTACTTTTAACTGTCCATGGTCAAACACTTAATATTCACACTATTCTAATTACAGAAAACATGTATTCATTTAAAATAATATACAATTATACAATTTATTATATAAAATGTACCAACTGAATGTTTTTGCTAAAAATGAGTTAATGTTCCACAATAGAGATTAGTCTCATGGAAAGATTATAATTTCCTAAAATAAAAGGAAAATATTTGGTAACAAATTGTATATCTTGTGGCTCAGCAAAATTCATCAACAATTGGGCATTGCTGAACGCCTGAGTTCATATTGCCTAGTCTTGCAGTAAATGTAAATAAGCATGTAAAATAGATTATATACTTATTAATGGACTGAATGCTTATAATGTATAGTTCTTTTGAAGTAAGATACATTTTATAAAGAAATTTTTGTTGACCTTGTAGAAATATATTGGTAAATGCAAACTAGCATTCAAATGGATTGCAAAATTAACAGTAAATAAATAAATACATATGTCTATGGTATATATTTGCAGAGTTATTCAATTAGTATATTCCTAAGTTAAAAATATGGATTTAAAAAATTTGTTTTATAATTCATTAAGATAATTCCTCTATCAAAGACAGGAGTAATTCTCTATGACGGCAATTTGTTTCATTCTTTGTCATGTTCAAAGAGTCACACAAATCCTTCATATTTCTCTAAATTTGGTTAATAAGGGATAATGAGTGAATATGGTTTGCTTAGTTCACTTCACTTCATCTCACTTCTTATCTCATTGATCTCATTTCTATCCTTTCATTAGTTGTTGGTTTGTTTTTAATGACACACACACATACATTCACGCATCTATAAAAGGAAGACTGTGTCTCCTTTGATTAAGTTCCACTATTTTTTTTCATTTTATAAAAGTAATTTGTACACATTTTAGAAAATTTTTTAAATGTAGACCAAAAAACCAGAAAGAAATAAACATCACTCATGATTCCTCCTCATATGAACAATCAGGGTTAATGTTTTAGTTTATTTCCTTCTAACTTTGGCCTTAGAGATCATAGTATAGATATAGTTCTGTCTCAACATATATTATTCTTTAAATTATATTGTTTCCCATGTCATTAAAATTTCTTCATAAATATCAATCATGGCTGTGCCGTGATTTCTGTATTCATTATATTTTTGGTCACTGGGCTATGCTAAATTTTAATTTTTAATAAGTAATTTCTAATGAACATCTTTGTGAATAAATCTTTGTCCAAAATATCTGATTTTTTATTTATTTTAAATAGAATATTTTTGCTAATGAGACATTTCTGGCTTGAATAACAATAAACAGGTTCACTAAAATTTTCTACTTTCCCTCATATTTTAAGCATCGATGGCAATAAGTTTTCTTAGCAAGGAATGGGTAGACTTACTTTAATTAATTATCCATCTTCTTTCATATTCTTCCCTTGAGTTCAATGTTTTTTTCAAAATTTGTGGAACTTTGCACTCTTTCCTTTTTAGAGTCATGGAATCACGAATCTGGTTAAAGGGAAGTACACAGACTCTGAAGCCAGATTACCTGGTTTGGAATTCCAGCTGTGCCACTCACTAGCCCTCTGACCTTGGGCAAGTGCCCTAACATTTCTGTGCGTCATTTCTTTATCTATAAAGTGGGGATAAACATAGTACTACCCTAAAGAGTTGTGTGAATTCATATAAAGTGAGAAGGCCTGTAAAGTGCTTACAAAGATCCTGGTACATAGTAAACACTATTGTAAAGATATACTTTATTTATTATCTTAGGTTTTTTGGAAGTTTCCTCCCTTCTAGTACTCAGTCTTTTTTGTTTTCTCCAGTCTCTATGGCAGGAAAGTCTTACTTTCCCCACCTTGTCTAGGGTTTTCTGAGTTCCTAGCTGGATCATAGTCTCGGCTGTATGACCAAATCTTTTTCTCTAATTACCTCTTTGGCTTGGTTGTGTTGTTTCATTCTTCTTGCCCATTATCAACACTTCATGAAAGCAAGATGTCCCCAAACAAACACCTTATATTTGACAGACAAGCTGGAGGCAGAAATACCTGAGGGAAGATATCAATCCTGAATAATATTAACACCCAACGGTACTCTCAAAACACTTTTTTATACATTATTCACAGTCAACCCTGTTTGTTAGTTTATCAGGTCAGGAAAAAATTGTTCCTGTTTTCCATATGAGAGGAAGGGACTCATAGAAGTTAATATATTACCATATCCAGGGGTGACAAAGTCAAGCATTCAGCATTGGTTTCTGACTCCCTCAATAGAATGGCCTTTCAGTTTCATAAAATTGAGTCTCCATAATATATTAGTCAGCTTTTACTAACGTGTGCTGCTGTAATAAGCAACATAAAAATCAGTGGCTTGCCAAAACAACAATGCTTTATTTTTTGCCTGTATTACATGTCAGGGATTACAGTTGCATTGCTGATGGACGGCCTCCATCTGAAAGATACTATTCTCCTGGCCAAGAGAAAGAGCAAGGACTAATCACTCAATGATGCTTAATGCTTCTGCTTAGGCGTGGTATACATTATTTCTGTTGACAACTCATTGTTTAAAACATATCACATGATGAACCTTGGCAAGGATGGGATGGAGAAGAAAGCCCTTCCCCAAGAAGTGGTTCTGGAAATCATATAACAATGGGCAAAGATGTGTAATCATATTATAAGGAAGGGCAGAGTAAATAATCGAGGGCAATAATGTAGTATACCACAGAAATTCATGAATTGAAAAGGATACAGGGGAAGGTCTTTACAGTAGAAACAAAGTATAAACATTAAAAGAAAAAATTAAGAAATAATAGACTTTGGGAGAAGTTTACCATGTGAAAGAAGAGTTCTCAGGGATAATTCTGTAGTTTAATTTTTTTTTCTTAGGTATTCAGAGATAGTTGTTTCCAGTGACAAAGAAGTTGGTTAGGGGCAGTGTCAGATATAAACTATCTGAGGGAAAGAGGTCAAAAGAGAAAGCTGTACATCAGGCACAAGTGCTAAATTGCTGACTTTAGAATTTTAGACTATTAATCTGACAGCCCAGCTTCCTTTTGTAAGTGCTGAGTTATATAGGCTTCCTTTCCTGTAAACTCCCTCAGGTACTGAAACCTATATAAAGTGCCTGAAATGATTCTTTCTTGAAAATGTAATAGAAAACCCAGCTTGATTCTTTCTTTCCCTAACCAAAGACCGAGGTGACTGAACCTAGGAATAAATTTAACGGCTTGAGATTATATTTGACAGATTAGACACTTTGTCAGAACATGGTAGTGATGTGAATCAGGTCAATACTTACAATCTATCTGAGCATATAGTAACTTCGTTTTTCTGCCATAGCCATAAACATTATCCTTCACCCTGCTCCGCCATCACACATCAGTCAGAGGGGCAGAGGAACATTTGTATTGTGCAATACAAATCCATTTGTAGAAAAATAATTCAAAGCATATGATCTGAGTATACAATTTTATTTCCCACTCAAGCAACAGTCTGAGACTTTCTGATTGGCCGCTCCCCTCCATGTAGTGACTCAGGAACCCCTATTTCTTGTATCCTATAGCTTTATCAGCCTCATTATCATAAATACCCAGTCAACAACAAGGGGAAATATTTCTTAGTTTCTTGTAATAAATTTTGTAAAACACTTTTTTTGACATTGGTCATTTTTGTTCACATTATATTAGTTGAAGACTATCCAAATGGCCACACTCATTCTAGTCAGAGTGGACTGGCCAGTCAGGCACACCCCAGAAACAATTCCATGCAATGGAAGGAGGGGCACCCATTTTCATACCCCTGCCACACCCATTTTTCCAATTAAAAATGTCTGTTTTTTGCTCATAATCTCCTTGAAAAGCTGTTTTATTTATAACTTTGCTCCTAAAGTTGCTTGGTAAAAAATAGTAAAAGAAAAAGAAGTACAGGACTATTTTTTCCATAACATTAAAAGAAAGTGTAGAGAATGGACTTGAGGACATGGGGAGGGGGAAGGGTAAGCTGGGACGAAGTGAGAGAGTGGCATGGACATATATACACTACCAAATGTAAAATAGATAGCTAGTGGGAAGCAGCCGCATAGCACAGGGAGATCAGCTTGGTGCTTTGTGACCACCTAGAGGGGTGGGATAGGGAGGGTGGGAGGGAGAAGCAAGAGGGAGGAGATATGGGGATATATGTATATGTATAGCTGACTCACTTTGTTATAAAGCAGAAACTAACACACCACTGTAAAGCAATTATACTCTAATAAAGATGTTAAAAAAAAAAAAAGAAAGAAAGTGTACTCAGTGCTATTTCCTCCATGGCAATTAAAGTTTTCACTTGGGTGTAATTATTCTGAAGACTGAAGCATCAATAGTTTGAACATACTTGGAGCTCAATCTATCAGATTTACCAGTGGAATAATTTATCCACATAATTCTCTACTCCTACTCCTAGGAAAAAAGTTTTAATAATAGCATCCAGATGGTCCTCCAACTTAAGAATGGTTTATGTTCTAAAATTCTGTTTATAAATTGATTTGCGGTCTTTGAGATATTATTTTATACATACAATATTACATATGGCGATTGTCTTTATGCCATCCATTAAAAGCCTATTTAACCTATCATCTAATTTAGATACAGGACCTTTGCTATAAAAACTGTAGTAAATATTGTTGTTGTGATGTTGGTAATTAACATAAAAACCTAGGAATGAAAAGTTGTTTTCTGAATATAAAATGTTTAATTAAAAATGTTGACACTATAATGTATAAAACAGCTGTTGTTATAACTGCATGCATTTTATTTGATAATAGCTGCCTTCACTTTTTTATTATTTAGGAAAATACAAGTTATACTATTTAATACTTGTATTTTCACATTTGGGAGAGTTGACATTCTATCACAGTGAAGTATGCTCAAAGTTAACAACCCCAGTTTTTAAATACTTGGAACAAGTCATAACGACTTTTATTTCAAAAGATCCCTGTATGCATTTACATTAATTCTGGTACCTTAACAGTCTGCCTGGTAAGCTCTTTCCATATGGAAACATGCATTATGTGAAATGAGAAACACACATCCCTCCTCGATTTTAGCTTTTTGAGTGCATGGGCAACAACAACGTTGACGTCACTGAAGCCTGTGAACATAACTCTCTGTTTATTATAAGTGAAAAGTGGAATGGCTTAGAGGAACATATGAGATAATGTAAATAATCTCTTACCAAAAAAATAACATATTAAGCCAAAAGTATTTTACAGAATTTAGAACAAGAAGTGAAAACAGTATTTAAGATCCACACTGCGATCATGAAAGAGAGTGGCTGAGATGGAGTAAAGGACATCATTGGAAATGAGGAGGTTAAGGAAATGATAGATCGGGACTGGAGCAATCGTGTACACGGATGCAGAATTCATCCAAAATACCCACATCGCTTGGGATAGAGAGCAAGACTGTGGGCCAGGACCAGAACGTCCAATGCATGAGGGCAAATGATGGCAGAGCGAGCAACAAGGATATGGGAGGATGTGCAGCTGAAGGCTGTGACAGCTTAAAAGTCAGGACACTGAGGAAAAAGATGAGCCTATAATGATCCAGAAGCAGCAAATGGGAGTAGGCCATTCCCCATCTTTATTACCATCCCTGAGGAATATGGATTCAGAGAATAAAAGCAACCATCACTTAAGAGACTGGAGAGAAAATAATACTTTTAGGAAGAGTGAAGTTTCAGTTGAGACCACAGGGTGGAGGCCGGGAGAAGAGGTTGGGGATACAGGGGAGTTTAATGTGGAATAGGAATTACAACCACTCTAAATATATAGAATGGATACACAACAAGGCCCTATTGTATAGCACAGGGAACTATATTCAATATCCTGTAATAAACCATAATGGAAAAGAATATGAAAAAGAATCTACCTATCTATATATATAACCGAATCACTTTTCTATACACCAGAAACTAACACAACACTGTAAATCAACTATAATTCAGTTTAAAAAAAGAATATTTAATGTCAGAGCTGCATTGCTTTGGAAGCGGACTGATAATTACGGGAATAATCTAGTGGCTGCAGTCTCAACAGAACAACATGGGCCCCAGCAGGAGACTCAGGTACATACCAACAGGTCAGGCCATTCAAGACCCACGCAGTGGTCCAGTTGACCTGTGTGAGGTCAAAATGGGTCATCTGCATCCAGTTGATCATTGAAGCCTATTATGGCACTAGGCTCTTTGGAAAGAGAGAAATCTAAAATAAGCTCTGGGTTCAGTATCCCAGGAGAGTTAGATACTGGAGAGTTCTAATTGATTCTTGGCTCTAGAATATGCTTTAAAGTTTCTTGGTTCTAGCCTATGCTTCATAAGTCTCTTGTTCTGAGAACTTGTATCCTTTGCAGGACTACCAGGACAATAGTGTGAATGTCAAGAAACGGTCCTGGGGGCTGGATCAAACTTTGTGGGAGGGACCTTGGGTTGGTTTCTCGTAGAGGATTGTACAGAGGTTCTTCACCTTCACTCTCTGCATTTAGCCTCTTCAGGTGCCTAGCCGTGGTAATCTTAAATCGCTGCTAGATGCTTCATTCAGAGTATGTCCCTTTGCTAAAGCTGGATGAGGTTTCTCAGCTTTAGGTGAGATGGCAGAACAGCCAAGCTCTCTTTCACATGGTAGAGTTTACAGCTGTTAGAAAAGGACTTTTAGCTGTGACCTGCTGAAAGCACGTTCTACTTTTCACTGGTTGTGACACCCACGACTTCTTTAGTCTGTGATTGGTGGGTGTTTCAATGTCTTGAACCTATTTGAAATAATTCTGTCTTTTCCTGAAAGCTCTCATTACCACATAGAACTGGGTCTCCAATGTGACAGAACTGGGCACTAGAACCGGGTACGAGTGCCAATATGTGTGATCAGTACACTGCTGTAGCAGATCACTGGTCTGATATGGGCAGCATCTTCACCATGGCTAGGCATGATGACCTGGGGAAGTCAACATATGCATAGGTAAAATTTTAATTCTCCTGAAAGCTTCAGCCATAGCTGGCATCCAGGAAGACCCATGTGTCAATATCAGACATGGTAGCGGACAGTTGTACGAAGTAAAGCAATATTAGGTCTCAGGCTTTTCATCTATAGAAACCTGGCTACCTTGACCTTCAGCTGTATTTTCTAGAAGCACTAGTCCTGGGAACAAAGATGTCCCTATATAGATTATCTCAGAAATGGTGATGTGATGAGTCCAGAAACTGCCAAGCAGGTACATGACAAGAGTAGGTAAAAATATTGATGGGGCAGAGAAGTCATGGTCCCTAAATTACAGAAGATGCTATTCATTAGGGTCTGGAACACAGAGAGGGTTATGAGTCTTTGAGGCTGAGTTGGATGTGGATTTGTCACCCTTTCAGATAGAGTTACATTTATATCCTCCCCAACTCACCTTATCTTAGGGCTAATCTTAGTAAAGCCGTCACTCATTATAAATATTCATGCTCCCCAGAGATAGTGCACAGATAAAGGGGGTGAGTGGAGATCCTGCTTCACCACTGTAGCCTTTTCAGCACTTGGGAGAAGGAGGCTCTTTGCCACGTTCTTCCTTTCAAATAGCAGTGAGGCATGACGGAAGATTTAGAGGAGATTGAACCTGAGAAAATTTGTTTCTGCCAGTATATCTCATGAGCGCTTGAATCTCTTAATTCCGAAAGGGACTGTAAACTTTCCAAGGTCTTAGGCCCTACCTAAAACAAGAGCAAAAGCACCAAAGAAGTGCTGATGTAAATATGTCACTAGGAGAGAGGTGGGAACAGAATGGGAACTGGGGTGGGCACTTTCCTTATTCTCACCTCACCCAACGGCATAGTGCAAGCAACACTGGCTCTTTCCTCAGTGCTGGGTTACCATTCTTCTGTCAATCAGGTACTATCTTTCTGATTTTTTCCCCCCAAGGTTCTCAGTCTATCCAGTATTTTTTTTTCTAACCTCTTATATCTATTTCCTGGGCAATAATGCATTTTTTCTAGATGTGTAGATTTAGTGACATTAAGTTATACATAATTTGCTCTTATAATTTGAAAATCTAATTTGTATCTATATTTATATCCTCTTTATAGTTTCTATGTTAATTAGTCATGTCTTATCTCCTTTTTTAAATCAAATATTACCAAATGTGACTTGGTTTTGTTAGTTACATCTGCTGGCTTTAGCTTTCTGTCTCATTCATTTCTTCTTTTATCTCAGATATTTCCTTTCTTCTACATCTATTGAGTTTAATTTTTTTTACTTTGAGTAGTTTCATGGTTAATTTGAGACTTGGCTGTTTCCTAACATTGCCATTTTAGATTTAAATTTTCCTTCAAGCATTTAGGTTGCACCCACCAGTTTTCACAGGTATTGTTCTCATGATGGTTCATTTCTAAATAGTTTGTCATTCCCTTTTAAATGCAAGTTACTTACAGGGGTGCTATTTAGTTTCCGAATAAAAACCAGTATTTATTTATTTGTTAATTTTAATTCTAATTTGATTGCCTTTTGAGGGGAAAGACTGTAGCCTGTAAGTTCCCTGTTTTCATTTTTGTTTTTGGGTAATCTAATGCATGATTGATTTCTGTGAAGAGTCCATTAGGTTTTAAAATAATGCAATCAAAATGGCAATTTTGTTATTAAACTATTTTTTTTTAATATTTCCTCGTGATCTGTTGAAGTCAATCGATATTTTTTTTTTTTAAAGAGATTGGAGTTTATTTATTTATTTATTTATTTATTTATTTTTGGCTGTGTTGGGTCTTCGTTTCTGTGTGAGGGCTTTCTCTAGTTGCGGCAAGCGGGGTCCACTCTTCATCACGGTGCGCAGGCCTCTCACTGTCACGGCCTCTCTTCTTGCGGAGCACAGGCTCCAGACACGCAGGCTCAGTAGTTGTGGCTCACGGGCCTAATTGCTCCGCAGCATGTGGGATCTTCCCAGACCAGGGCTGGAACCCGTGTCCCCTGCATTGACAGGCAGATTCTCAACCACTGCGCCACTAGGGAAGCCAAGTTAAACTATTTTTAACCTTAATTTTATATTGTATATTTAAATTTAAACCTGAAAAGGTGAATTAAAATCCCTCATAATGATTATGAATTTGTCCATTTCTTCTTGTATTTTTATGATTTGTTGCATCACACATTGTGATAATGTATTGTTGGTGATCTATCTACATAGATAGATGTGTTCTTTGTATAATTTAAGATTTTATCTTAAATTCTATTTTGTCCCATAATAATATTACTATTCCATCTTTCTTTGTGTTTACATTTTTCTGGTACATCTTTTCCAGTTACTTTATTTTCAGCCTTTATATATAACTTTCTCCTTATTGGAATCACGTTTAAAATCCAATCTGATAACCTGTGTATTTTTTAAATGGGGAATTTAATTTATACCATGAAAATCACTGGTTTATATTTGCCAGTTTATTTTCTATTTACTATACTCTCGTGTTTTTGTTCTTTTCCTTTCCATTTTTTTAACTGATCAAATTTTCATTCATTTGTTTCCATTTTGATAGTTCAGAAATTTTAGGTCTTATTTTAATTTTTTTAGGTTGCCCTTAAATTTTAAGCATATACTTTAATTTTTTTTTTTTTTTTTTTTTTTTTTTTTTGCTAAGGACATCCAGAACTAGTTTACTGGTATATTTTGTTGACTTTATACCATGTATTGTCCTTTTTATTTTTGGTCAGCCTTGTGAACAGTTTGTTAATTTTACAGTCTTTTCAAGGAATTTTTGGCTTTGTTGATTTTTCCCTATTTTGCATTTGTTTTCTATTTTACTGACTTTTATCTTTCATCCTTATTATTTCCTCCCTTCTATATTCATTGGGTTTAATCTATCTCTCTCTCTTTAGTTTTGTGAGATGGATAATTATAGCACAATTTCTTCTTTCCTAATATAAATGAAGCCTGTTTTAGCTGTATCCCACGACTTTGTTGCAACTTCATTATTATTCAGTTCAAAATAATTTCTGATTTTCACTGTCAATTCTTGACTTATAAGTGATTCTGGACTGTGTTGTTTAATTTTCAAACCTTTGATACTTTTCGTGTTACTTTTGTTATTTCTACCCTAACTCTACTTTCTACCCTACTTCCACATTAGTCAGATTACATACTCTGTATTTCAATCCTTTGAAATTTGTTAATACTACACGGAATATGGTCATCTGATACCTTTTCTCTGTGCAATTTTATAGACTACGCTCATTCAGTTTTTGAAAATTCTTGGCCAGTATCTCTTTACGTTTTTTTCTTTTTGTCTAGTATATCTTGCTTCTATTTCTGAAACTCCAAATTCATACATTTTCAAAATTTTTATTATGTTTTATATATTTCTAATAATTTTGTTCAGTATTTTTAAATTCTTTATTATCTCCAGGCTTCAATATGGATATTTTCTACAGATCTTTCAATTTGTTAGTCATGTCTTGAACGTCATCTAATCTGTTGTTAAACTCATCTATTGAATTCAATTATTATATTTTTCAGCCCTATAATTTTTGTTTCAATTTTTAAATATATATATATATGTGTGTGTGTATATATATATATATACACGTATATATATTTCAGTTCCCCAGTTAAATTCATTATCTTATTATGTATTTTCTTCAATATATTTATGTTCAAGCTTTTGTAAACTTCTGTCTGAGAAGTACAGTATCTTGATCATTTGTGACACAATCTTATATATTGGGGTTTTTTTTTCCCTTTCCCGTTGGTTTTGGTAATTTGTTCTTATGTTGGACATGTTTTGCTGGTAGCTGGTAATCTTTTATTGAATACCTGACATTGTACATTTTAAAAATGTAGATGTTACAGATGTTGCCATTTTCCTCCAGAGAAGCTTCAGTTTTCTACCTGTCTACAGTTAAAGCAGAGGCATTTCACCTTGATGTAATCCAGGATTGGGATAATTTGAGACTAGGTTTAGGCTTTCTGTGGGTTTGTCCATGTTTGATATTTCATTTATCTTGGAGGATATCCCTTCAGATATATCAGCTAAAAGTCCAAGGTGTTTATAATTACCCATCCTCCTTAATTGACACAAATTCCAAATTTTGTTTCCCAAGCATTATGACACTGCTTAACTTTTTAGCCTCTGAATCTGGATTCTGTTTGATTTTTTTTTAGTCTGTTGCTCCCTCCCACTTAAGATACACCAGAGTCTAAAGAAAAATAATTGGTGTAAATCTCAGGTTCACTTCTCTGTAATACCCTGGAATCTTGGGTCCTCAAGTCCTGGCTGCATTGGTAACCCCGAATTCCATTTTTTGTCTTCCCAGCCCCATGAGACTGCTGACAAGCCTGTCTAAAGATTTCTGCCCTCTAACACCCATGCAATGAATCAGCACACTACCAATGGATAAAAGCAGTGAAAAATGCCTGACTCACATCAGAGTGTGAGTGTGTGTATGTGTATGTGTGTGTGTGTGTGTGTGTGTGTGTCTGTGTGTCCTAAGATCTTGGCCCTTCTGAATCCTGGCTGCTTTGATTTTTCTCTGATGCCTCCAAGCAATCTTTTTTTAAATTTATGATCCTTTTATAGCTATTCTCAGTGGGTGAATTGGTTTGATGACAGCTACTCCTTCAGAGCCAGAATCAGAAATCCTTCATCTATTGAGATTTTAATTTTAATGATAAAAAATTATTTCTATGGTATTTATTTGATACTTTTTCTTTCAAAATTTTGCAAAGATAATTGTTTTTACCTCTAAAGACTTCTTCCACTAACTCTAGTGGATCTATCTTCTTGGATTTTTATCCTTCTTTTTGATGCTTCTCTTTTACAGTACCGGTTTTCTCTGAGTATTTCCTAATTCTTGGTGTCTGTTCATCTCTATTTGTGAATCCCAGTTTGCTTGCCTACTGTGTTGTCAATAGCCTGTCTCTGATGGCTGTGGAAATGGAGCAGTGCCTATGCAGGAACAATGTTCCAGCAATTTGTCTTCTGAATGTAGGGAATCCTTGTCCCTTCTGGTGGTCAGTGGCTCTATTGGGTTCTCCTCTCCTCTGGCCAGTGCAAACCTGGTGCTAACTATCTTCATTTAAAAATATGAACTTACCCATCTCTTTAAGTCTGTATTTCCAGCTAGATGGTTCTGTTAAATTCAACAATATATAGTTCTAGGAAAGAGCTTCTCCAGGATCCACAATGAGATTTCTTTTCTTGTTTTCTGGATTTTTTTTTTTTTTTAATGAGGAAAGTAGCTGATGGGTAACAGCAATCTAAAAAAATCCTCTGAGTTCTCAATTAAACATTAATTCAGGTGCTTTAATTGAGACTGTTATTTTTAAGAAATTTGGCCCAACTCTATTAGAAAAGGATGATTTTCTGACTTGGTAAGGATTCAAGTCATATTAACCCTGCTCTTTCACATCTCTGTATATCTATGGGAGCCATATGGTGTGTGCTAAAGATATGGGCTTTTAAGTCAGACAAACTTCAGTTTAAACCTCCACTTTATCTTCATGAGTTGTGTGACTCTGAAAATATTATTTAAATTCTCCAGAATGGACCCATTCTTAACTTACAGGATTACTGTGAAGGGTTAATGATGTCCATAAAATGTTTGGCAGTAATGATGATACCTGATCCTCAATAACATAAATCTATTTTTTCATAGTTCTGGACACTAGAAATCTGAGATCAAGGTATTGACAGTGTTGGTTTCTTTTGAGGACTCTGTCATTGGCTTTTAGATGTCCACGTTCCCTCTGTGTGGTCCTCACAGGGTCTTTTTCTGTGTACACACATCTCTGGTGTGACTTCGTGTGTCCTAACCTCCTCTTCTTATAAGGACAACAGTTAGATTGGATTAGAGCCCACTCTAAAGACCTCATTTCAACTTAATTATCTACTTAAAGACCCTATGTCCAAATACAGTCACATTCTGAGGTACTAAAGGCTAGAAATTGGACGTGTGAATTGGGGTGTGGGGAGGGACCACAATTCAGCCAATAATACCATTACTCTTGGTTCTTCCTGCATTAAGTAATATCACTAGGAAAAAATTAGTATTTCTACAACATCTTATGCCTCCACAAAAGTACCTGCACTGAGGTACTGCTTTAATTCTTTTGGCTTTAGAAAGTGTTGTATAGGAAGTATCCAGTTGAACAATGATTTAGTACCTTTTAGAAAACTATGGTTGAAACTATTTCCATAATGTTACCAATTTCCTTTAATAATACAACCTACATAATAACTGTCTCCTGAAATTTAAATTCCAGCAAAGTTTCTATCTTCAGACAGTGATATCTATAGGATAACTATAGATAGATGATAGATAGATAGATAGATAGATAAATATGCAGATCTTCCTCAACTAACTATGGGGTTACAGCCCCATAAACTGATTATAAGTTGAAAATATTGTAAGTCAAAATGCATTTAATACACCTAACCTACCAAACATCATAACACTTACATTAGCCCACAGTTGGGCAAAATTTTCTAACACAAAGCCTATTTTATAATAAAGTGTTAAATATCTTATGTAATTTATTGAATACAGTACTGAAAGTGAAACAGAGAATGGTTGTGTGGGTACAGAATGGCTGTAAGTGTATTGGTTGTTTACCTTCCTGATTGCGTGGATGACCTGGAGCTGTGGCAATGTCATTGCCCAGCATCACAAAAGAGTGTCCATACCACATAACACTAGCCCTGGGCAAGACCAAATTTCAAAATTCGAAGGATGGCTTCTACTTATTGAGTATCACTTTTTCACGATCACGAAGTCAAAAAATTCTAAATCAAACCATCCTAAGTTGGGGACCGTCTGTGTGTGTGTGCGTGTGTGTGTGTGTGTGTGTGTGTGTGTGTGTGTGTAATTATACAGTTCTTAGATAAATTTTGTTCTTGTAATAATTGTTTCTTCTCCTTTTCTTATTTCTAAAAAATTTTTCACTTTTCTCTTCATGTAACTATTCTATTATATTTTGTATCTGTTCAAATAAATACTTTTAAAATTATAATAATTAAAGGTATCTCCATTACTCTTATTCTTAGTTTTGACCATACTGTTGAAAAATGATAAAGGGCTAAAAGGTGGCATGGAAGCAGGAATCCATGGAGGGAAACATGGAGGAAAAACAACATGTAAAGGAGGAACTGATAAGCAGTCAACAAACAGATGTTTCATATTCATTTGCACATGTCACAGTCGAAAATATAGCACCATTGTTTGAGACACTGTTTTTTTATTATGTTTCTATAAACAATACTTATGGAGGATAATTGAAAACTAAAGACTAGATTTTATTTAATAATGCTCTACTTTAAAACATCTACTTTAAGAAATGTCTATCATCGGGCTTTAACAGAAAATTTATTTACTGGTCCAAATATTAAATATCATGTATATTTAATTATAAATACTCATTATAAATCTAATATCTGTCCTGCCACCTTTAGAGGATCTTGAGCTTCCTTACACTTGTCCTTTCCTACCCTTAGCAAAGCTGATAGTTCACTTATTGGTGTATGCTTTATTATTCCCTGAAGCTGGTTTCCACCATTCTCAATAAGTCCAAGGTTAAGGATTCAGACATGAATGTGAACCAGCCCAGTTCTGCATCCATAGTCTTCGCCCTTTGGTTTGACTCTTCATTTTGCTAACATGTGTCCCGGCTAAAAGGGGCCAAAAGGGAGACAGCAAATGGATCAGAGCAAACCCATCTCCATCTCCACTAATGAAAACACAATGTAATGTCTCTGACCTGCCGATGGGTCAGCAACCCTTCAATTTCTACCTGACAGGTTAGACACTCAGGATTGTGATTTTTTTCCAGAATGATACTAGACTATGACACTTTGAATGTGTTTCCTACAAGCATAAAATATATTTCCTTATGAACAAATATTTTGTGCCTATAGTTGTATGTGTGCGTGTTCCTTATCAAAAAGGCTAAAAAAGGTGTGGCTGATTTTGACAGAGCAGTACTGTTATGTCTTTACTGTGTGAGGAATGGAGGAGGGTTCAGAGAGAGTAAAATCAAGGCTAACTAATAACAGCAATAGCTACTGTTTATTGATTACTGTATACCAGGTGCTGTGCCAATATTTTACACACATTGCCTCCTTAAATTCATTTAGTTAAGTCTATGGACGTTTATAAACAGTGTGAGTGCCTTATCCTCAGTTGTACATTTCTTAAGTGGGGGAGGGATGCAGGGCAGAGCCCAGAGCGCTCATGTTCCCAAGTGGAGGCCATTGACTTTTGTCATATTTATAGTTTAAAAGGTCATCATGTTGGGAATTCCCTGGATATCCAGTGGTTAAGACTCCTCGCTTCCACTGCAGGGGGTGTGGGTTTGATCCCTGGTCCGGGAACTAAGATCCCACATGCCATGCGGCAAGGCCAAAAAAAAATGATCATCATGTTTATCTATCCAAGAGTTTCTGTCCCAGCCTGGGTATTGATTTGAAGGGGTATGGGGCCCTCAAATTTTAATATACTGTCTAGCTTTAGAATCTGATTTATTGTTTTCCTCTTGAAACTACACGGGTTATTTCCTTTAAATGTCAAATTCAAGAGTAAGGATCCACACTGCCTCAAAGACCAGAAAATTCATGTATTCAGGCAATGTTCTAGGTGTTGAGTTTATAGCAGTGAACAAAACAGGTAAAAATCCCTGGACTCATGGAATTTTTATTCTAGTTAAGGGAAAGGGACAATATGTAAATTAGTAAACTATATAGACTTTTATGCTAGAAAATAGATGCTGAGGAGTGAAATAAAGCTGGGGAAATAAAGGCAGGTGGAGGGGTGGGGGTACAATTTTTAACTCCATGTTTAGGAAAGGGTCTCATTGAGAAAGAACCATTCAGAAAGGAACACTTCCTGAACTAAGTGAAGGGGCAGTTCATCAAATATCAAAGCCCCAAAGCAGAAGCATGCTTGGTATCTTCTAAGATTAGCCAGGAGGCCAGTGGGATGGGAAGAGAATGAATGAGGGAAAGAGTAAAGCCAGATCAGCTCAGAGGACCTTGTAGGCCATTACAGGGGCACCATCAATGTGAAGTCATTGTAGAGTTTTGAGGGTAAGGGTGACCGAACCCAATTTATGAATAATGGGATTAAATTCTAGCTACCTGTGTTAAAAATCAATCAGATGATCAGATAGAAGAGAATAAGAGCAGAAGAGGAGAAACATATAGATGTCAACAGGACATCTATAGTGAAAATCCAAATAAGAGATGATGTTGGCTAGGACCAATGCAGTACCAGTGGGGGAAGTGGAAAATGACATATATGAACAAATTTTGGAAGGAGAGTCAACAGGATTCAGTCACAGATAGAGTGTAAGAGAAGAGTCAAGGACAATTTCTATTTGTTTTCATCCCAACAACTGGAAAGATGGAATTAAGACAAGGAAGACCACTGGAAGAAGAAGTTTAGGAATGAAGATGGGATTCAGATGCTTGTTAGTTTTGGATCATATATGTCAGACATCCAAGGGGAGCTACCCAGAAGGCAACTGAGTTTCCTGAGGGAAGCCTGGAATTAGTCAGCATATAGTTTTTAAGGCAGGGCTACCTACATAACTTGTGTGGCCCAATGAAAAATGAAAATGTAGGCTTCCGTATTCAAAAATTATTAAGAATTTCAAAACCCTGACAGCAGAACATTAAACCAAGTGTGAGGCCTTTCTGAGTGAAGGAGCCTGTGTACAGGCAGTGCACCCAGAAAGCTGGTCCTGCTTTAAGGCCATAATTCTGAATGTTATCATCAAGAGAGTAATGTGTCCAGATAGATAGATAGATAGATAGATAGATAGACAGACAGACAGATAGATATCCAAGGACTGAGGTCTGGGATACTTCAAGGTAAAGATGTTAGAGAGAATGAGGAGGATCCCTCAGAACTGACTGAGAAGGAGAAGCCAGCAAGGTATTTGAACTCGACAAAACAGAAACAATAATGAAATATTTGATATGGACTTGGGATGGTCCATTAGTATCCAGGCTCAATCCAAAGAGCTGGTGGGGGTGTGTGTTATCGCCTCTGGTGTCCCATTGCAAGAGGAGTTTTATTAGTTTGGATTGTTTCATGATAGGTTGATTTGAGGCTTTTACCACCCACAGGGCAACTCCAGAGTTTCTCTGTAAACTTCTCCATCTTTAAAAAAAAATTGTTTTAATCACTTCTAGTAATTCATGAGATTTTGAAATCCATTGGCTGAAGCCCTTCTGAAAAGCAGAAAATCCATTTGTGGAGGCAGGTGCCACTTTGGCGGACACACAGATGAGGGAATAGATAACAGAAGTAGAGAAAGGCAAAGGCAGGCTTTAAGTGTAAATGTAGCTTTCTCACTGGTCATACTCTGTGAAGCAGCCAAACAGGACCTGGCTGACTGCAGCAAAAAGTGAGATGAAACCAACCATCCAGGGCAAGGCAGAAATATTCAGGAATAAATAATCTGTTTCTTATCACATGGCACAAACCCGTTTGGGGTGTTAGGTTTCTTAACAGGTTACACTGGTTACTTAAGGGTTGAAAACTCACCAGCTTGGATATCTGTAGAGTTCTGTGTGCAGGCAGCTGGTTGAAAGTAAAAGACTGACCTTTCTCCTGGAGTAATATAATCTCCTCCCTCCTTACTCTTCCTAGAGTCTTGAGTGATTCCAGGCCAAGACCTACATTCAGTAGACCCTGGATGTGCACAAATGACTCCTGCAGAGGATGAAGAGGAAGCTGTAATAGGTCCCAGAAAAGATGTCATGTTAATATGCTCCATTGTGCCATCTCCTCCCTGGCTTAGCCAGAGATCATTTAAGTCTGCTTCACTACATGTGACTGCTTCAGCTTCAAAATGTCCAGGGGCTGTGGAGGCAGAGGAAGTGACAGGCTATCAATGGACATAATAGAAAAGACACTCCTCTTCCTCCAGGTACTAATATTTTGGAGTGACAAGGGGCAGAGGGTGGGGCATGAAAGAAGGATGGAAAAAAGAAGGTTACATTAATATATCCAGTACCACTGTCAGCATCTCTCAGTGGATTTATGTTGGTTATAGGGAGTTAATATAGTTTCCTCCTAATATAGCTACAGCATTCTGGTGAACTGCAACTTTGATACAGAGAACCAGTGCACTAGTCTATTCACTACCAGCAAACAGGAGTTGACTTTTGGGCAAAATCTTATTCTGCCTACTTTGAAGTAAGATTACAGAAGCATTTTCCTGGACATCATATAGTGAGAGCAGGGCTGTCAGCTCTTCACTAAACTGTCAACTTTGGATTAACTGGCTCATAGGCCCCTCTCTTATTCTATATACCTGGAAGGATGCTTCATTGGCAGCCTTTTAGATTCAAAGTTGTAGGGAAAATAATCTTCGTTGAGCTACTACTCTTTTGTACCTTTGAGACATTTTATAAAGATTATGTCATTCCACCTATAACCCTTCTATGAGAAAAGTCTTATTTTCCCCCATTTCATAGGGAAGAAATTAAAGGTCAGAGAGGAAAATAAGATCTCACAGCTGTTCAATTGCCAGGGAAGTTTTATTAGAGTTCAGATTGTCACCTGATGGGTCAACTAGGGGCTTTTACCACCCACAAGGCAACTCCAGAGTTTCTCTGTAAACTTCTTTATCTTTAAAAAGAATTTTAAGTGGCGGTGCTGGAATTCAAGCTCAGGTCTGCTTGAACATGTTTCTTCCTTACGTGGTTCAAGTAATTAGAATATTCAACAGGTATAAAAAAAAATCCATGAGTTTTTTGGAAACAAGTGCTCATTTTCAATCTTTTAATATAATCTTTCCATTTCTTCTTAAATATGGGAGATACTGAAAATCCTATAATCCATGATGCTAAGAAATTAACTTCTCTAGAAGGACAGTAGGTGGCATTTCATTTCTTTGCTTATTTTGCTCTTATTGCTTTCATTGAGGTTTTAATATATACGACATTTTTATTTCATTAAATATTCAAAGAGGAAGTTCAAAAACTCAGTCTACTCACAGTCTGAAGTCCTGTAACACAGCCTTGGCCACTGTAAGGTTTTAGATTTTAGGGTATGATTTTTTTATAGATGCTTTTTCCCATCCAAGTACTAACCAGGCCCGACCCTGCTTAGCTTCCGAGATCAGACGAGATAGGGCGTGTTCAGGGTGGTATGGCCGTAGACTGTATAGATGCTTCTCATATATTAAACCCACATTAAAATTTTTCAGAAGCTGTTGTAAGAGAGCACATAAGGAAGCTCAGCATTATGCTGTAATTTGCAAGCATAGTGTCTAATGGAGGGCTTGGAACACTAAGCATAGTACTGTTTAATCCTAATGTCTATGTTTATTACATCTTCTTTTGAGTTGGTTTGCTAAAAGGATAGACTACATTAATATATTTAATGTGGAAACTAGCATTCCAGAATCTTCTTCATGCTTAATATTTAACAAAATCAAGTTTACTATATACTATAGAAATTATTCTGAATAAGGGGAGAAAATTATCACATATTTATGGTAGTGGATAAAATTTATAAGATTTTCAAACTAGAAAGGTATTTATGAATTATTTGACTAGTATTATACGTTTTAGCAAGACCAACAGGTTAAGACATATAAAAAGAATCCAACTAATCAATGTGGATGTTCCCATCATTTCATGGCTATACCTCTGGAGGGTTTTTGTTTGGTTTTTGTTTGTTTTTTAAGTTAAAGTGACTTGGCTGGGTCTGACTGGGACAAAACTGATGGTTACCTATTTGAGTGGCTTTGGAATATTTATGTGTGGTTTGCATTTGGCTCTATCCTTTCCTTATCATTACATCCTTTCTCCGCAGCCCATTTTCTGCATAGCCTTTCTGCTGCAATGCTAGCTGGAGAATAAGCAGGAATTCAAAGAGGATTAACTATCGCATGAGAAGCTTATGAGTATTCATAATAATAAGTTGCTTAAAACTAGGTGGCAAAGCTTGGGGAGGTTTGTGTGGTTTAAAGGCACATATTCACATTTTATCAGGACCTTCTTAACTGTAGTAGATTAGTTCTCTCAAATTTAACATGAATTTTCACTTGTTGGCAGGTAGCCTGAGAGGTCATGACATGTAGTAATTTATCACTTTGCCGAGGGATGTATTTGAATCACGTCTCTACTGAGGCTGGTATGCATGAGTCCAACCTAGAGTCTGGATTCATACCTCATCTCTTTGTGTTTCTTACTTAAAATGTCATCAACCCTGATGTCCATTTGACAGAGTGGAAAATTATGGAAAGCATATTCTGTATGATTTGTGTAAATTAAGGGTTTCTTGAAGAAATTGTGTGATTTCTTAGAGGTATATAAGAAAAAATGTAGATTATAGACGCTAGGGAAGTTTATACCCTGGTTGTGCATTTTTTATGAATTATTACAAAGTTCATATAAATTATTATAATCACATAGTTAGACATTAGCAAGTGCTCCATTGTATTTATTTTTTAATGCACTAGTGCTTAGAAGTAAAATAAGGACATTATAATCAAGATTTATCATGGAGGACTTCCTGGAGGAGGTGAACTTTGAAACAAATCGATCCTAAATATCACCTTGTTGAAGGGTGTTCCCATACTCATGATAGGGTCTTAAGCAAAGGACAGCCTTAGTGGTAGATAAATTGAACAGTAAACTCAGTAATCCACAGGATATGATTTCTCAGATATAAGGACAGTCTTTTTACTAGAGCCTGAAGTTCTCTTCATGTTTCAGACAGTTTCTCACCTCAAGGCTTTGTCATCTGTTAAGAGAAACAGTCTCCCCTAGGAAAAGGAAGCCATAAGGCTGATTCAGGTATTTACTCTTCAAGGTAAATATATTTCGAGTCTTTATGAAAAAGGACACAATTATTTTGGGGATTGCTGGATGCAATCTGACAACTTTACATTTTCAGAGGTATCATTAGAATGAACAGACATTAATGAAGATCATGGAGATGATAAAGGGATCTCTTCATCATCTTAAAACATGGCTACCTTGTAACCTCAGTATTCCAAGTTATTTGGGAGAAATTATATTTTGGGCTCAGGACATGAAAAATGTAAACAGATCAAAGGTTTTATTTTTAAAGAGGTGAAATATTCATACAATGGAATATTATTGACTCTTTTTAAAAAAAGGAAATCCTGCCATTTGTGACAACATGGATGAACCTGGAGGACATTATACTAAGTGAAATTAGCCAGATACAGAAAGACAAATACTGCATGATCTTACTTATATGTGGAATCTAAAATAGTCAGACTCATAGAAGCAGAGAGCAGAATAGTGGTTACCAGGGGCAGGGGGAAGGGGAACTGGGGAGATATTGGTCAAAAGGTACAAACTTCCAGTTATGCAAGATGAATATGTGACTACAGTTAACAATAATGTATTGTTTACTTGAAATTTGTGAAGAGAGGAGATCTTAAGCATTCTCACCACAAAAAAAGAAAAGAAAAGAAAAGAAAAGAATGAAAGAAATAAAATGGTTACTATGTGATGGACATGTTAATTAACTTGATTGAGATGATCATTTCATAATATATGTTTATCAAAACATCAAGTTTTGATAAAACCTTAAATATATACAATTTCTATTTTTTGATTATACCTCATTAACATTGGGGAAGAAAAAAGATTAAAATACTGTCATGTTTGTTTTCATAACATAATGAAAAAAGCTAAAGCAGTGATTTTAGGTTTGACTTTTTCAGTTCATTAACCTCTAGATTGCAGGAAGAAAAATCTTCCACAGGGACTTCTCTTTGTAAGTACCAGAGCAGTCAATTTCAGTGAAATAAGGATAAGGAATGAGCACAGGGGGAGAATTTTTCAAAATGCAGATGTCAGGACCCATCCCCAAGGGGCATATTTCAATCTTGGAAGGAGGAAGTCTTACGTATTTTCTAAAAGCACCCACATTTATTTTGATCTGATGCAATCATCTAGAAACCCTCTGGAATTATCCTTTAGGGGGGGGCTCTTAAAAAATATCAAGTCCTTATGGCATGTTTGTGATTTATCAGGTTTGGAAGCTGGAATTAAGTAATTATGTGAAGATGCAAACACTCGCATTATTCAAGCAATGGTGTGCAATAGTGATGATCTGAACTATTTCACTCCCACTCTGTTTCCACTATATATAATTTACCTTCTAGGTTAGGTTCACTGTTGAAAGAATAACATTTGACCTTGTGATACCTCCCTGAATAAGGTTTGTGTGACATAAAATGTTAGTCTTTTGCTAGACTGATTTTGCTCCCTTCCATACATATGCTTAATTATAATCTAAAGAGGAAACTAAGCTCCATCAGCTTACTTGTTTTTGTTTTAAAAAATTGGGCTTCATAAACACTACAACTTTACCCACATTTGTAGGTGGGGATAAAGGAATGTTTGACTATAATTAAGGGCAGTTTTAATAAGTACCTTCTAATGCACCGTTAGCAGAGAAGCTGGAATAATTTCAGAAAACGGTTATATTATTTGCTTTATCTTAGGTCAGGCTTACCAACATTGATTCTATGTTTTTTTTCCTTCTTCAGATGTACATCCAGACAACAACACTTACTGTCTCCATGAGTTTAAGTGCTTCGGTGTCTCTGGGCATGCTCTACATGCCCAAGGTTTATATTATAATTTTTCATCCAGAGCAGAATGTTCAAAAACGCAAGAGGAGCTTCAAAGCTGTGGTGACAGCTGCCACCGTGCAAAGCAAACTGATCCAAAAAGGAAATGACAGACCAAATGGCGAGGTGAAAAGCGAACTCTGTGAGAGTCTTGAAACCAACAGTAAGTCATCCGTAGACTTTCCGATGGTCAAGAGTGGGAGCACTTCCTGATAGATGTACGTTGAACATTCTTCTACTGGTCTTGGGGACTGTGCTACGTGGTTCCAGGGGCCTGGTGGTACTCGCACACCATGAGACCATCACAGCAGTTAGAACCATTTGGTTAGAACCAAACGATTTCAAGGCAAGTGGCTCCTCTCCAGAGCATGAACATAAACACGAAATCTGTTTTACAAAGTGTGACACTCAGGTCTCTCTTTTGAGGCACTACAGAGCTTGAAGCTTGGAACTATGCTCCATTTATAAAATTATCCTTTAGCTCTTAGGAACTACTCTCCAATCTTTGTCAGTTCAATACTGGTCGCTCTTCACAGAATTAATAGTTAACTAGTATTTATGAAGCATGCTACCAAAGATCTTACACAAATAAATGATACGTTATTCAGATATTTAGGGAAATGAGAAAACTAGTTAGCCAACATGTTAGGTTAAGTCATAGTCTATATTTGTTTCCCCAAAGTGATCCCCTTCTTTGGTTTCCATTGACTTCCCTTCTTGGATATATTAAGATAATTAGAGCTCTTCTCTGAAAGCCTCATGACCCTGAAAATAGGACCCCTTCTACAGCCACCACTCCACTTTTCCTTTCCTCACCTATTATCTTCTCTATAATCATCCCTGAAGAAGCACATAACAACATACTGGTACCAAACTAAGCCAGTAGAGTTTCACTGAGCTGTTCAAGTCCATCTTGGACTCTATGGAAGAGTAGCAAATAGATTGAAGGTGTGTATTGCAAAATACCAGAAAGCTGAATACAGTGAAAAAAATTTATATATATATATGTGTGTGTGTGTGTGTGTGTGTGTGTGTGTGTGTGTGTATAACCTATACATTACGAGGTTCTGTAGATGGTTCAAAAAGAAAAAAAAAAAGCTAAGGTCCTTGTGTTAGAGTGGCTTCCTGTCTTTTGGGAATATAACACAGGCATTTAATAATTAAGGATAAAACCCTATGCAAAAATACCCTCTTCCTCTCGGATTCTGCCAGGAGGCTGTATCTCCTTTTCTCTGTACTTTTGACATGAAATACAGAGAAGATTGAGATGAATTTATCTGATTTAATTATTATAACAACTTATAGTCTTCACTAGATTCACAAACCTTCCTTTGCATCAAGAGTTCCAGATGAACACTGTCTACTCTAATGCCCCATATGCAGAACTATCCTTAGAAGATAAGTATTGATTAATTAAACTTATTGGCTTCAATTACTATCAGACTTCTTGGAATGACTGGCCAGGTCCTCTAGGAAGATGACCTTCAGCTCGTGAATATCAAATTTAGTTACTTGTAGAGAAAGAAGCCTTTTAAGAATTTCACAGACATTCCCCACATATTCACCCTTCTGCAAACATGAAATCTCGAGGAAGTGCAAGAGAAGGCACAGTAAGGATGGGTTTTGGTATCAAATTGTTATAATCATCTCTGATTATAGATAAGCAATTGACTAATAGTGGGGCTATCTGGGCTCCTAGCAAAAGTTGTGCTGTACTACTTTCAAGGGCGTCAGAGTAGAATGCTTGTGATTTCAGGGCAGAATTTTATTTGTTTTTTCTGCCTTGAAAGCATCAGTGCAGGAAGTTAAAACCTATTATAGGATGCCAATAAACTACTGTTGGCCAGTGGTACACTTTGAACACTGGCACTTCTCAGTATGACTCACCAGAGTCTTCTATAGTTGTACTTGGTTTTTAGCAGCAATCCAGAAAACCTTACATAATATGGTTGCAAATGGAAACAACCAAATGTACACTGAAATAAATACCAGTTATCCTGGACTCACCTCTGAAATGTGGTAAGGAAAAAAATTAATAAACTTTTTCCACCCCTTTAAAAAATAAGTCAGTTCCCTGAAGGGAAAATTTGCTGTATTGATAAAGACTAATCCCATGCTATAGAAATGTCTCATACATTTTGTTTTCCTTTTATTATTTTCTGTTGATGTTGAAATGGAAATTTCATAGCATGTGTACGTTTCCCTCTTTTCTCTGAAAATAAGAATGAAAGATTACAAATGTGAAGGCTGTATGGTGGCTAAGCCTATAATATTTTGGAGGAGATGAATGCTCACTTTTGGAAGATAAAAGAAAGTTAAGAAGGTGAAACAAGATAAAGTCAATTATGACCTCAAAGAAGGTTAAATTGTACTTTGGGGATTTTACTGTAGTATTCATCTTTTACAGGAGTGGTTTGGATTGAATAAATTAGGCTCAGATAAAGTGATTATAGTTTACACATTCAGGAGAGACAGAGTAGGAAATCTTCACCCATCCTTCTGCAATCCCACTCCTGGTAACCACTGTTAACCTTTGTTCACTTAAGGACTAGCTACAATGGACCCCTTGTGTGCCTGTTCCCTTTACCACATGCACCAGTGGTTTGAATGGGAAAAGTAAAAAGTCTTCCAAAATCACAAACTCTCTAAATTAAACGCAATATTTTTCTTCTAAACGTGTGTCTTATGTCTTTAGAAGTATAATTGAATATTGGAAAAGCTTTTGCCATTCAACTCTCTGTAACTAGTACCTTGCCTCCTCAGATTTAAAATACCTCCTTTCAAAACCGGTGGAGCCTATTCTCAATCAAACCGGGACTAGTTAATCCACTGGAACAGTATCCATGTTGCCGCATTCTCGTACTTTCTGCTACCAGACTTTTGATAAATCACCATTACTACAATGACTTGACGATGACGTACAGGACAGTGTTTTGTAAACTATAAATCACTGTATAAAGGTAAATGTATCATTGCTCCCATGAAAATATAGATTGGTCTGTAACAAAAAAGAGAAGACAAAATTCAAAAACTATTGTTTTAGCATCCCCTTTTTTAAAGATTTTTTTTTTTTGATGTGGACCATTTTTTGAAAAGTCTGTATCGAATTTGTTACAATATTGCTTCTGTTTTATGTTTTGGTTTATTGGCCCCAAGGCATGTGGGATCTTAGCTCCTCCACCAGAGATCGAACACTCCCTGCATTGGAAGGCGAAGTCTTAACCACTGGACCGCCAGGGAAGTCCCTCCCTTTTTTTAATATGTGGAGGATTTTGATAATTATGGCTACTATGCTACAGTCGGGATTTTTTTCCTGACCAATTAACTGTATTCATGATATGCATGCAATGTTTTTCTTTCATAGCCATGGAGCTCTACAAGTCCATCATTCTTAGAAATTTCATCTTAAAGATGACTTGTTAATGCCAGAAATTCTGATCACATATTTAAGGAAAGCTTCTAATGGTACAGAGAATAAATAAAAGTAATGTGAAGCTGGAAGGGAGAACAAATGAGTCCATGTTAATGACTGAATTTGCAGAATACTACATTGCACACATAAAAAGGTCAAGTGTTGTTTCATAAAAGTGTGGAAAGAGAGTTAGAAACAAAGTTGATATATATGAATTTTATCAATGGTACCCAATTAACGAATGCTGTAACATGGTATTCCTTAAGCTCTATTCATGCATAATTCATGAAAACAGCTGCTTCTGGAGGTAGATCTGCTTTCTCTAGCTTATGAACACAGTGTGGTGTGCACAGGAAATTCATTGTTGCTGTATTCAAGCCTGATTTTCACATAAGCATATTCATCAGCAGAAGTATTACATTAGCTTATATGTACGTCTCTGATCCCTTTTGTTCTGTGACACTTCTGGGATAAAGGTAAAAGTATCACTGCTGCCATGAAAATATGCAGACATACCTCGTTCTACTGTGCTTCACTCTATTGCATTTCCCAGATACTGCATTTTTTTCAAAAGTGAGCATTTCTGGCAACCCTGCATTGTCAGATGATGGTTAGCATTTTTTTAGCAATAAAGTATTTTTGTCTAATTTAGGTATGTACATTGTGTTTTTAGGCATAATGCTATCACACACTTAAGACTATCGGATAGTGTAAACATAACTTTTATATGCCCTGAGAAACAAAAAAATTTCATGTGACTTGCTTTATTGTGATATTCACTTTATTGCAGTGGTCTGGAACCTAACCCACAAAATCTAGAGTGGTCTGTGATTAACAGAAAAGATAAGACTTAAAATTCAAAAATTCTATTATTTTAGCATCCATCTTTTTTTCTTCTTGGAAGAAAAAAAGGAAGACTCTTGCAAGATATCTGCCATTCACATCGTTTCAAGGTTGACTAAATTATGTTTCCAAAGCCTTACATCATTTTTCTAATCAGAAAAATTAAGATTACTTTCCTTTGGTAAATTATAGTCTTAGTTCTCAATAGAATTCTACCATCTTTTTCCCTGGAGGTTACTTCTAAGAGTTCAAGAAATGAAATATGAATTTCTAAAGAGCTTTAGAGTCTTAAAGTTGGAATGATCCTTGAAAATTAACATCTGAATATCATCTTCATTAAGGTCTTTTGGCTCTTGTTCCTCTGTTACAACCATAATTTTTCTTTCTAGCTATCTACAAATTTGATAGATATTTCTCACATTTTTAGTTACTGTTAAATATACTGAATAGGGCAGGAAGTTGAGCAATCTTTTAAAGGGTCGTTTTTCTAACTCATAATTTTTCTCCATCTTGTCTACAAAGATCATATGAAAGTCTTTCAAAAGCATAGTTGAAGCACAGATTTTATTTTCTTAGAATATATTTAGAGGCATATGAGAGCATTATATAAATTAGAAATAAAAAATTAAAAAATAAAGACCATAAAAATCACTGTGTTTCACTTCACACCAAACCAAAGGTAACAGACACCCTACCTTTTAGAAGCGTAAATAGAAAAGTAGCATTCCATATGGACTCTCTAAGACCACAGCCATTCCCCACAAATCTACCGTGCCTCCATCCTCACAAAAACCCAATGTTGTGGATTGTGGACCAGTGATGAAGCTGAGGCCCCATAACCTGGTTCAGTGACTTTTTTTGACTCATTTTGTAGAGAAGAGAATGCAACTTAAAACCAAGTCTATTGGTGTACAACAGAAACTAAGACAGTATTGTGAAGCAATGATACTCCAATAAAGATCTGTTAAAAAAAAAAAGTGTAAGATCTACTTCCTTTCCACTGTCCCTCAATAATAACCTAATGTGAGCAACATAGAAAGATAAGCAGGTATGTCCCACCTGTTTTTGGCATGAAGCTCATAATATTCAATGAAATAAAAAAACAGCAAAAACCTCTACAGCTAGCACTTCCTGGGCTACCTGCATTAATTTTAGTCACTGTGGACTTTGTCTGATCCTGGTCTCTGGTAAGAACTTGTCTGGTCAATTACCAGTATTCATGTACACTACAATGAATGAGTCTAATTGCCAATTATTTCAGAGAAGAAACTTTACAATTTCCTTATTCAATGTTCAAAAGTAAATCATTCTCTAAAAATCTGTTTCACCCTGAATTGGATTTATATAGTGAAATACATACATGTTTTGCACTTTTTCTTCTTTCTTCTTATGATTATTCATTCCAGAGTTCCACTGAAAAATAAATAGGATATCACTTTTGAATTTTAAAACAGAGATTTATTCCATCACATCTTTCAAAAACGCAAAGTAATTATTTGGATTTAGATTTGTATTTCTGGAAATTTAAGTATGAATATAAATTTGACTTAGAATATCTTCTTGTTCATATTTTTCTAATAATCTTACAATAATGGGTTTTAGTTCATGATAAGTTGGTACCAGAACAATTAAATATTCATTTCCTTCTTTGAGTCTTTATTTACTTTTTAAACATCTCCATTTGTATCCTTTGGATGAAACCAGACCATAAATATGTATTGGCAATACACATTGATATTTTACTGTGTTCACTTCTAGAGTCTAAAAGTACTATTTTTAAATGGAAGATATATTCATTCTCAAAGCACGACTAATTATAATGACTATCTCTTTCTTGGTCATCAAATCAGACTCAAAGAATTGAGGTCTTTAACGTGGGTTGTAAAAAAAAAAATTCTTTTTTCATTTTGCAGGATAGAGAATTTCATCTGTTCTTTCATTTTTTATATTGTAAACCTCTGTTAGTCAAAATGCACATTTAAATTGAATTTCACCTAAATATATTAAAGACCAGGGCATTCACATTTTCAGTTTTCTGCTAAATGTCTACACTATAAATGAGACTAGTGGTTTTACAGATTAAAAATTCTGCTGATTTTTATTTCTACAATTGTTGAAATCCTACTACACTGTTTAAAATAATAACAGGTTGTAAAGACCACATATCATAAAAAGTCATTGCAATATTTGAATTTTAAAATCATTTTAACAAACTAATTTATTATTCCGTACTATAATTTGTCTTAATTTGTCTTAACAGCTTCCTCTACCAAGACGACATATATCAGCTACAGCAATCATTCAATCTGAAACAGGGAAATGATACAATAAGAAGAAATGTGGTATGCGATCTTAAACAATGAACGTGACACCACCAACACTCACTCCTGGAGATCTCTGTAGACTACAATCAATCAAATCAATAGTCAATCTTGTAAGGAACAAAAAGTAGCCACAAGCCAAAAGTATCAATAACAGGAAGTGAAGAAACCCATTTTATATAATACAACCAATGAGTGTCAAGCTAAAGTATTGCTTACTCATGAGCAGTTAAAAAAAAAAATCACAAAAGGAAAACTAATGTTACCTTGTGAAAAAAAAAATGTTGTTGAAATAAACCATGTCTGATGTTATTCTTGTAAGTATTTTTCTGTGACTGTGAGAACGCCCATTCCTGTCCCACATTGTTCAACTTGTATAAGACAATGAGTCTGTTTCTTGTAATGGCTGACCAGATTGAAGCCCTGGGTTGTGCTAAAAATAAATGCAATGGTTGACGCATGCAATTTTTTATACAAATAATTTATTTCTAATAATAAAGGAATGTTTTGCAAATGTTGAGAGTTGTTTCGTTCCAGTTTTAAAGCCAGGGAAAACTCTTTCCAGTTGGCACTGCTGCTGTTATTTAACTGCTGTTGTAAAAGCCCTGGTGTGCCAAGAAACTACTATTTCCTCGAGGAATGTCTTTTTGTATGTTTGCGTGTATGTGAAGAACACGGTCTTTCATTTCTATATGAAAAAATATTTGTGTAAGATTTTTGTGAATATTTCAAGATTTATGTGGTAGCTTTTCATAGTGATTGCTTCTTTTATGAAGAATCAAGCAGTAGCTTGAGGTCAATTGCTTCAGGTATCATAATTAACAAATGATGAGTTAAACTTGGGAGAATGTAATCTGAAAATCACCATCTAAAAGTATATCCAAGTGTCACTGAAATTCTCCATTTTCTAAGTCAAACTTTTGCACAAAGAAATATTCCAAGGTGTGTAATATTAACTTTTTCTCACCTGGGCCTAGTATCCACTGAAATCAGTGAAGTAATGGGCCTTACCCAATACATTCCTCAAAGCACAGAATTAGCGTATTTATTCCCTTGGCATCACTAAAGAAACCACAGTTCAGATAACATGTCAGTGCTTTCTTATTTTCTAAATGAAAACACTCATTGGTTCATAGAACAGTATCATTAAAGAGAGAGAAAACAAGGAGCCTGTGTCATGCTAATGAACCACACTAGGATGGGTAAGAGGAGCCCATTAAAGGCCTTCAAATCTGCTACCATTTTCGTCATGGGCGCCTCCATTCTACACAGTCCCAGACATCCATCAAGTCAATGGTTCTCTACAATCATTTTGTTTGTTAGTAAATGTTCTCTCTGCTGAGTTAGCTTGGACGGCTTATTGCATCCCTTATAGATATAAAGAGCTATCTGTGCTCTGTAGCTTCAACCAGGATATTGACAGTCACTTTAACACAGAGAGTTGACGTAGCATAGCTTAGGCTCCTTCAGCATACAGTAGCATTTCCTAGATACCAACCCAGACAGAGAGCTACATACCGAAGGAAATAGGTACTTATTGGTCTCTTGTTGAGTTTCTCCTAATAGTTATTTGTTGTTTGTAGATAATATTTAAATCGAGTGAGAGTATTGTTTTCAAGTTTTCAGATTATCTGAATTACTGATAAATACAATCCTGTAATCAGGATCATAAACCCACCTCTAGGTGTGCCTTTCTAGATAAGACCTAGTTTAAAATGAAGGAAACTCATAACTGCATATTTACTATATTTTATTGTGCCATGTAGCTCAGTACCAATAATAGCCATACCAAGAAAAGTAATTATAATTGTATTTTAATTTTTAAACTGACAAGTTTTCTTCGTGTTGGAGATTATTAGTCATTTTAAAGATTTTTTTTTAAACTAGTAAGTATATACATGTTTGCTTGAGAAAAATGCTTGAATTTTACAAGCCTCGCATTTCATTCAGAGAGAAATTCAAGTACATATTCATATTTTCATTTACTAATTGACTCTAGTCAGGGTAAGTGGATGCAACAGGGTGATTATGAGAGCAAAGCTGGCTTTCAGGCCAAAGGTGGGTTTTTATTATTATTATTATTATTACTTTTTTCTTTTAAGGCTTTAGGAAGAAAAATAAAATATTAAGCAAAATTCATGACATTTCAAAATTGTTCTTCCTATTACAAACTTACCAATGGGTTTTCTTTCCTAAGTACTTTTATAAATGATAATTATTTGGTGTTCTACAAAATCTTTTTAACTCATAATAGAGTTGAATAATAGTCCTCATAGATTTACATATGCCAATCATCCTTTATAACATTATCTCAGTGGAAAATTTTCTTGATGAAACTGTCACCCTCCCCAGGCAGTGGGAGGATAAATTCCCTCAACCTCTTATAGTAGGAGCTAGAGCATTCTGACCTCCACTGTGGTTATTTTCTCAGGGATTTTGCTGAGGGCTCAGGAGATAGTTATACACGCTGGGACAGTGTGGGGAGGCATCCTGTAAGGAGAAGGATTTAGCATGTGCCAGTAGTGTTTCATAAGTCCCACGCTTTAAAACTAACTAACTGCCTGTGTACCGTAGATAAGCAAATGCAAAGTTGCATGGAAAAAATATAGTATTATAGTCTTTAGAATCGACCTTGTTTTTATTCTGGCCAAGAAATGTCACATCTAATCTCAGCATGCCAGAGGGAATACTAAAAATGTAGCCTAAGGTAATATTCAGCAAATGTCACTAGTAGACAATAAGCGATATATTAGTGTGACCTTGGGCCAACCAAATCTGACCTCAATTTTTTTAAAAAATTAGCTTATGCTAGCTAATATTTAAAGGCATCTAAATCCATGACGGTTGATCTGGCACAAACTAATTTTATTTTTAAGGAAAACTAATCATAAATGTAAGCTTGAGGGAAGACCGTTGGAACATGAATAGGAACTAAATGATTAAGCTTAATTTTTAGTGTTTATCAGAAACTTTTACAGATAATTTAACGTTTCAGATGAACAGGATTTTACTTTTTTAACTTAAATTAAATACCATATTACAGGAAATCTCACTAAGAGCAGAAGTTTGTGTCATTTTATTTCCTTCCACTTTGACTCTATATTCTCTATTATTTACCAATGACAGTGAAGAAAGAATATTAACAATTTTCTAAATTATGTTAGCCAACACTGATATTTTATTTATTTATTTATTTTTAATTTTTATTTTTTTTTGAGTCTATCTTTTTTTTTTTTTACATCTTTATTGGAGTATACTTGCTTTACAATGGTGTGTTAGTTTCTGCTTTATAACAAACTTAATCAGCTATACATATACATATATCCCCATATCCCCTCCCTCTTGTGTCTCCTTCCCACCCTCCCTATCCCACCCCTCTAGGTGGTCACAAAGCACTGAGTTGATCTCCCTGTGCTATGCGGCTGCTTCCCACTAGCTGTCTTATTTTACATTTGGTAGCATATATATGTCAATGCTACTCTCTCACTTCATCCCAGCTTACCCTTACCCCTCCCCGTGTCCGCAAGTCCATTCTCTACATCTGTGTCTTTATTCCTGTCCTGCCACTAGGTTCATCAGGACCATTTTTTTTAGATTCCATATATATGTGTTACCATATGGTATTTGTTTTTCTCTTTCTGACTTACTTCACTTTGTATGACAGACTCTAGGTCCATCCACCTCACTACAAATAACTCAATTTCGTTTCTTTATGCCTGTCCATTGTATATATGTGCCACAAATTCTTTACCCATTTGTCTGTCGATGGACACTTAGATTGCTTCCATGTCCTGGCTATTGTAAATACGGCTGCTATGAACATTGTGGTACATGTCTCTTTTTGAATTATGGCTTTCTCAGGGTATATGCCCAGGAGTGGGATTGCTGGGTCATATGGTAGCTCTATTTTTAGTTTTTTAAGGAACCTCCATACTGTTCTCCATACTGGCTGTATCAATTTACATTCCCAACAACAGTGTAAGAGGGTTCCTTTTTCTCCACACCCTCTCCAGCATTTATTGTTTGTAGATTTTTTGACAATGGCCATTCTGACCGGTGTGAGGTGATACCTCATTGTGGTTTTGATTTGCATTTCTCTAATGATTAGTGATGTTGAGCATACTTTCATGTGTTTGTTGGTAATGTGTACTGATATTTTATTTAGTCAGCAAGTGGATGAAATGACATTCTTAAACTCTATTATGCAACTTACCAATTTTTCTCATTTCATTTATTTAATGTCAGTATTTCATCCATCTTTTAGAATAAAATTGCTAAAAATAACAATAAGGTTGCATGAAAGGATGAATAAGAAATAATACCAAATTATAGAACATTCTAATCATACAAAATAATGTTTAGAAATGCTTCTTTTTTCTTTTATTATGGTTCTCCTTTAATGGAGATATGAATAATGAAGAAACATTTGGCTTTAGCTAGAAGAAAAGATTTCCTTAAGAAAAAATGAAGCCTATGAATGTTCAGAAACTTGCTTTTATTCTTGGAAAGTGTCATATTATAGTAGCAAAAAGAAGAACAATTATTGTTTAAAAAAAATATTGTCTATGTTCTATTTCAGTTTTTTTCTTACAAAAAATTTTTTGTAGCATAACTTTTAATGATATTGTGACTTATGGGTGCCATTATTTTTTATTTAATTTAACCCTTCATTGGGACATTCGGAATATTTTTCTCTCTGTTGAACTTAGTGTATTATAAATGTAAAGCCTTGTACTATATTTTGGCTACTTTCAGAGTGATAAGGATAGAGAAAAAGAAATTTGACCTATTAAATATTTTTCTAATTGTGTAATGCCTTATTAAGTAGTTTTAGCAAAGCTAACTTTGACAAATAACTTGTTACAAAGTCATGAAGTTCAAGCATGGATTGGGACCTATTAAAAAATAAAAATTGGCCATGCAATGACTTGGATAGGAGGTAGGGGTGATGTGGTTATAGAAAACAGGAAAGGCAAATCATCCGTGTGATGTATCAGATTTTGAAGTAAGCATATAAGATTATTTACCAATGAACTAACTTTCATTAGGTAAGTTCACTAGAACATAGGATGATCTTGAGAGCTAATGAAAATTATCAGAATGTTAAAGTATAATTCTGAAAGAGTTAAAAATATTGATACAACTTTCATAAAGAGGTAAAATGAAAAAGTCAAGGATTTTATTCAATCCATTTATTAATTAGGGAACCAGTAAGATGTTAAAACTAGCACAAAGAGCATTTGAGAAGCTAATGATGTATATAATATATTTAATATATAAATAAATATTGGGATAAATCAGAGGATTATATATAAAACTAGTTTAGTGTCTTAAGGTGTAATAAACTGTAAACTTAGAGGTTATCTCTTCACTGGACAGACATTATTTGAAACTACTGGATAAAGATTGACAAATTAACCCCTGTATTTACAGAGCTATAAAATAACCATGTTGATAGAAATTCAAATGTAGCACTGTGCTGAAAAAAAAAATCACCATTTTTGCCTATTTCCATGTTTTGGATAATATTTCTAAGTTTTATTTTATTGTTTTGTTTCCCCTAATTTCAAGCACTGCATTTGCAGTATCTGAATAATAAACATCACAAATGCGCTTAAAATCATATTAAGATAATCCAAGTTAGTAATGGAAGAGTTCTGGAATGGGACTCTATTTTAATTATTCTTTCCTATCTTTATTCTTTACTGTGTGTGCAATTCAGAGGCTGGATTGAATAAGACGATACGGAGGATAGATGTGAATAAGTGTGTAGCTGCCTTCAGCTAACAGTTCCTTATCTGGCAGTTCCACAAATAATCTGTGAAAGCGTGACTTCTTCCTTTTGTCCCATAGGTATTGTCATCTCTAGGGGGTATTTCTTCTCCCTTTTTTTGTAGTATATTACCCTGAAAGGGCAAATTAGTTTTTCAAGAGTATCCCCAAAGATGACAAACCATGGATAATTTATCACATATCCATGCATATCTTCTAGTTGTCCTTGGCTATTAACCCTTGCCCACCCCAACAAGGCCTTTTCTCAGATCCTGCCACTGGCATCTTCCAGGCAAGAGAAGCAAGAATGAGGTCTTCCCCGTCAAAGGGCTGGAGTTGGCAAGGGGAGAGGTATGATGAATAGAGCTCTGTTTTTCTACAAATATCCTAGAATTTATGAACGCCCATGTACCCCACTTCAATTTTCTGAATGGAGTACTAGTAGCATTGGAGCTCAATAAGAATCTTCACTAATCTGGAAGAAGGAAGAGGAAGCAAAATTATAAAATAGATGAGGTGTGGTTTCTGTACTTATTTTTTTTCTCATAATGTTCTTGAACTTCTTTGTACCTCCTGAAGATGTCATCCAGTTGACTGATAGCCTCTACATACATTCTAGGTATTCAGAGGTCCTCTTTTCCCATTTTCCATTTTTGGACCCACTAATACTTTGCCATGCTCCAATGCCTCAATCCCAAATTACTTTTCGATGTCAAAGTTGTCCCTGTCCCCAATACACACAGATATCAAATAGGCATATCAAAGGTCCCTAGGGAAGCTACTACAGTTGGATTTTAAGTAATAAAACATACATTTAAGATAGTTTAATTATTCACTTTATTTAGAATATTTACTGAGGACCAGCTATGTAGCAGATGTTGTAGGCGCTGAGAATATAACAGTGGACAAAAACTACAACAACAAAAAACCAACCCTGGTCCCCAAGGCATTTATATTTCTGTGTGAGAGATAAATAATAAACAAGATAGATGTATAAATATAGAGTATGTGGGCTTCCCTGGTGGCGCAGTGGTTGAGAATCTGCCTGCCAGTGCAGGGGACATGGGTTCGAGCCCTGGTCTGGGAAGATCCCACATGCCACGGAGCAACTAGGCCCATGAGCCACAACTACTGAGCCTGCCTGCGCGTCTGGAGCCTGTGCTCCGCAACGGGAGAGGCCGCGATAGTGAGAGGCCCACGCACCACGATGAAGAGTGGCCCCCACTTGCCACAACTAGAGAAAGCCCTCGCACAGAAACGAAGACCCAACACAGCCAAAGATAAATAAATAAATAAATAAATAAATATCCCAATGCTCAGTCTTTAAAAAAAGAAAAAAATATAGAGTATGTAAGATAGTGATAAATAGTGATGAGAAAAATAAACAAATCAGAGAAAATGGATAGGAAATAGGTTAAGAAGTAACATTTGTAGAGTACAGGGTTGAAATTTTAGGTAGGGTAGCTAGGGAAGATGACATTTGATTAAAAGCCTGAAGAAAAGGAGGGATTGATCTATACAATGTCTTGGGGAAGAGAATTCTAAGGCAGAGGGAACAGGAAGGAGACAGATCCTGAGGCATGAGCATATCTAGAGCAGGGTAAGGTAAAGGGGAGGAGTGGGGTGGAGAACAAGATCTTGAAGGGCCTTGTAGATCACTGAAAGAACTGGAACTTTTACCCTGACTGATGGGAAACCCTCACAGGGTCTTGAGCAAATGAATGACATATGGGTCTTAATTTTAACTGCATCTTTATGACTTCTGTAATGAGATGAGATTAGCCTCAAGGAGGCAATGGCAGAAATACAGACACTGGTTACACACTCTTGGATGATCCAGAGTAGACAGGACCATGGAGTGGGCTGAGTAAGACAGTAGTAATTTTACTAATTTGCCGATGCATAGATGTGGTTGAGAGAAAAGGGTGATTCCAGGGTTTTTGACTTAAGTAGCTGAAAGGATGGTTGCTATTTATGCAGATGAGGTGACTGTGAGAAGAATGAGTTGAAGGAAATATAATTCATACTAAAGTATGAATGTCCAATATTTCTTCCCACTCAGGCTCCTTGATTTGCATTTTTAAAGATGCATGGATCACTAACCGGAATAACCCTAGAAATGCTGGGATAAATTTGGTGACAGGAAATACTTTGAGAATGAGCATTTGTTCCCCCTGCAACATTTCCACCAGGGTCTCAGATCATCTCCTGATGTCACCGAATTCTTCCCTCTTCTCTAAACTTCCTCTTCCAGGCTGAACCCTGAGCTGACTTTTTTTTCTTTCCAGCTTCTCTCAATAGCACTTATCTACCTCCTGAGGCCTATCCCAGTTCTTTTACGGTATTTTAAATTTTGTTTGATTATTGTAGTCGTTGTTGATATTGTGTTGTTGTTTTCCCAGGAATGGCCTGTGGGTCTTTGGATCAACTTTAATCTCTAACTTTCTGTTTCCTTGGCGTCTGAGTTATTTTAAAATGAAGACTGCTCCTCAGAATCTACCCCAGGAATATTATTTTTAACCCCCAATCTTTTATCCCAATCAAAACTCTTTGTCCAAGGTCAATTTCCTTCTTAAGAAACATACCTATCTGCCTGAAATATAGAATAAGTAAATAAAGGGAATATTGACTGAATAAGTAAATAAAGGGAATATTGCCTGAGATCATAATAAATATTAAGGGGCTGCATGAGTATAGTACTTTAGTTATGTTTTCTGCTAGTATATAAGCTCCCTGTTTCTCAAGGCCTTGCTTTTTAAAAAATTCATTATTTAATTCATTCAATCATTCACTTATTCTTTCAGTAAGAACAATGTGAAAATCATATATTATTTCTTGTGTGGAGATGCAAAGAGCTTACAAGCTGGGAGAGATGATAAGTCACCTAATGATAATAGCAACTACAATAATTACAATAAAAATTATAATCACTAAGATTATGACACCCTTATATCAGACAGCTTTCTCAGTGCTGCAGTGGAACAAACCTTGCAGTAGCCTTGGGGGTTTGGTACTATCATTACCCCTGTTTGTAGAGGATGAAACAGAGACAAAGATTGATTAGCTAACTTGCTGGAGATCATATAGCACCTAGGTGTGGAGCTTGTACAGAGCTATGTATTGGAGAGAATGTGTCACCTGAGAGTCAGGACACAATACTACAGGGGTCAGCTGGAATATTAGCCACAAGTCTATTCTTGTTCCTGGAATCCTTTGATTTAACATTTGATATTAGTGTGTCGTATCTGTTCTTGGAGAGCTATCCATCCTTCCCAACTCTGGGGAATGTATTCTGATTAGGGATATTGGATAAATTCAAGTTAGTGCTAACTTTTTTATTTGCTTTAGAGTTTTAATTTTTATTCTGAGTTGCCTCTAATGTGCAATTTTTACAGTTATCCATGTACATTATAAGACCAGACACAGAATGCAGGCCTTTTTCTTCATGGTTTATGATCTGTTATATCTCATTTGAAAATTTTCAAATACTATGAAAGAAATTTTAAAAAAAATGAAAAGACCACTTGAGGGGTGTATTTACAACTTACTGGTAAGTTCACACAAATCAACCTAGTTTTATAATTGTTATATACAGGGTAACTTTATTCAGAAGTTCACGCAAATCATTTGTAAATGTGTTCTTATTATATTTTTAGGTTGGCAACCCATGATTGTTTCTTTCATGCACAAGTAGTTGCCTTAGTAATTAGTGCATGATCTCCTTCCTAAGATACAGACATTATTATCATAATGTCTTACAGACAGAAAGACCAAAGCTGAAGAGTATTCAAGTTCAGTGTCAAATCACCCATCACTAATTGAGCCAAGAATAGAAATGTACAATCCACAATGTTGGGCTAACACCCCTTAGGCCAAACTGAGCCCAGCCATCCTCTTTCTGTCTTGATCAGTGTTATTACCTAATGGCTATTTACTAGGCCCACAACCTTAGCATTGCCATTAGCAGAAGTTGTCTATAGTCTTGGAGTCTATTACAGTGGAAACTCTTGGCAGAGCAAAAGGCAGAATTGGCAGAGACCTTGCTGCATTTTCACTGGCAGGTCCAATCTTCTAGGTCAGAGGCGAGAGAGAAAGTGTTTGGATAGTCAGTTGACAAGCACCTTTATTAGCACTATACTGGATCCAAGGTGCAATTTAAGACAAATGTTTTTCAGGTGTTTTAAAGTTGTAATAGTCTGAGTCCTATCCAGTTTTCCCCTACTTCCCCCACGCCTCCCCCCCACCCACAGCAAAAAAATTATGATGATTTCTAAGAAGCAAAAACTAGACCAAGATTGTGTTATGTAAAATGGAAATTTCAAATTCAAAAACTGTTATACCTGTTCATGCCTTGTAACTGGAGTTTGAGAATATGTGTCTTCTATCAGCAGGCATCTGAGACCTGAAATAGATCTTTAATGGGGCCCTGGGGCTGCTGGACAGACACAATCATCCATAATGGCTTTATGGAGTAGGTCAGTGAACCAGAACATAGATGGTTGATGTGATTGGCTTATGAAGAAGCTATAATAGCCTACCGTAGAAAAACCCTCACTTTTCAGAAAGTACCTACGCCAATTTACACAGTAGGGATTTTAAACTAACAGTGACAGCTGTCCCCCACAGAGGAGTTATCTCTTTACTAATAACCAACAAGAGAAGAATTTGGCTGCTTCAACATATTTAATTTCTGAGTGTATTGACTGCATAGTATTCAAATATAATTACCATATTTATGGGGCTCATTCTACCTACAGAATACAAAAGTGGCATATTTAATATGATAATAAAGAGAAAATGTCTTCGTAGTATATTCCTTATTGCTGTCAGCTTTAGAATTTCACAAGTGTGTTAAAATATATTTTATCTTAATTTTCACCATGAATACATAACAACGATTCCTTCTTTCAATCATTATATGTTCTGAGGTTAGCATTAGAATCCAGGATGAAATGACTCATGCTGAATTAAGCTAAATAAATATTTAAAATCACTTCAAGCATGTCAAAATTCAGCCATACTATGGAACTGAAATATTTAATGGAGGTATTTTGTTGAGAGGTTGTGCACAGGTCACTAACATAGCTACATGGTGATAAAGATTTTTCTTGAACTTTTTAATGGCTGGATAAAGTTTATGTATTATTTATTAGACTAGAGATAGTTTTTCTAATGGAAAATTTAGCAGTAAATATTCAGAGTATGTTCTAAAATTGTATAGTTTTAGGGCTTAATTTAAATACTGTGAATATGGTATGGTCCCTCTACTGACTAAGCTGACTGGCATCATATTTTGAAGCACAAAAATACAAACAAAGAGTGTACACTGTACATCAGTAAATGGTGACAATTTTCTAAATTAAAATATGTAAAGCTTATATAAATATACATGGGCAAGTCATTTTACAAGATAAGCAAGAAGCAAACAGGGAGCTCAGTCCTTGTGTTTCTACCACACATTTATATTACCATTTCATCATGCTCAGCATCACAGAAGGACCATTTAAGAGCTGGCCTTTAAAAACAATCTATAAATCTGTAAGTCTAAAATTAGTTTAAAATAAGTCATTTAAATATCCATAAATCTGCCTCACCTCTCCTCTCTGATTAGTACCCACTAACCCTAGAAATTTACTTTGATGGTCAACAGAACACAATTATTTCAGAAACCAACTAAAATGAAAATTCTTTAAGGATAGTTTTAATCCAAAGTTTCTCCAAGAGTGGGCTGAACACCACTTGATCAGGGACCATAGGGATGTGGTTTAAAATGCAGTTTATGAAGCCCTGCTAGAGGCCTATCGAATTAGAATTTCAGGGTATAGGTCTTGAGAATCTGCATTTTTAAATGAGTACTTGTGCTCAGTAAGTTTGCGAACCATTGGATTGGAGGGATGAGTTGGAGAAACTTTCGCCCATAAATGGTCCATGATACACAGTGCATTTCAGGTAGTTTTTCCTGTCAAATTTTACTATTATTTAGCCTCAATTCTATAGGTTCTTCATACCATAATATAATTACTTATAAGTATACAAAGGTTTTAACTGACTATGAAATTACAGTAGAGAGTTTTAAATGGCCAAGACCATATATAGTTCCTATACGATATGAAGAATCTATCTTGGCTTTTTCTTTGATCTAAATGAAAAGTCTTTAACACACCTTTAATAAATTTACTTTTTTTTATTTAATAAATTCAAGGGCCAATAACATGTACTTCTCAGTCTGGCAACCTAGAGAAGACTTCACTCTAATCTTACTCTACTCACCACTCCCCATTCAATCAGTAGAATTGCATTTAAACATGCACATGAATAATAGGGGTCATTCTCCCACCAATGTTTTGGTCTTGTACCTTAAGCAAGGAGTAAAAAACTAAATAGATATAATTATCATGCCATGGGTTCCTAGGGAGTAAATATGGCATGCAAAATTTGTTCACTTTGACTACTGGCTGTAACAGTAATAGACAGTGAGTCCACTTTATGGAAATTACTAATTATTCTTTAAGAATTCTAAAAATGTCATCTCTCTTATCGGTCCATGTTACTGCCTCATGTTATCAAAATTGTCTTTTTTAATGGTCTATGGAATGCATTTTTGCACAAATAAAAAAAACTTATGTATTCATGATGTGTTTTTTCCAGCACCTTGCCTCTTTGTGACACAGGATGAAGGCTAGTTAAACAACAGAAGCTCTGTTGAGAAGTCAGATCTCAAAAACCCTCTTGAAAAGGACCTCTTTTCTAGTTGACTAATTGGATAATGGTGTGTTGTTTGGCATGCCACTGTCTTTTCTCAAAAATGCTGACAGTTGTCTTTTCACTTAGGTGACTAAAATGCAATAACTCACTTTTTTGAGGCAATGGAGTCTCATTCAGCATTAAAATAAGCATAGTGTTCAGAATATAAGAGGGAGAGTTTGTCACATCCCATATTAATCAGACCAAATCTATAGGTTTATATCTGGGGTCATAGTTGAAGAGAAATAGTAACAAATTAGAGTATAATTAAATGAACATGAATTGAAATCATTATACGGTAGGATTTTGGGAAAAGAAAATAAAGAATTACGTATGTTAAGTTAAAAGAGAAGACTTAGGTAAAGAGAAAATGCAAAATAACTGACTTCAGATTCATGGGCGGTCCTTAGAAGAAGGATTGAATTTGGTCAAATTATCAAGGCAGATTGAAACTGCCTTGCAATACGACAAGGTTTCGGATGGGAGTTAAATGACCATCTCTAAGAAATTATGTGCAGAAGTTTCTTGCTTTAAATCATAAGGTGCGACTAGATGACCCCCAGCAATTATGGCCTGAGTACCTGCAATGTGCCAGTCATCCGGCCAAGGGCTGCAAAGAACACAGAGAAATAAAGACACCATCTGTGGTCTCAACTGTGATAGATGTTAGAAGAAAAGCAAAAAATCCCTACAGAGTTTCGAAGTTGGGAAACATTTCATCTCTAATAATCGCTGATTTGTGGGTGCCTTTTGAGATTTATCATCATACAGTTTTTAACATGGCATTGAGTAAGATAAAACAAGGATTCAAAATTTGTCAACTCTAAGTAACCTGGAACCAAATCATCATGGACAGCAGAGAAGTCCCCTATGACTCTAGCAAGTATACCCTGACCACAGAGACTGGTACTGGTGACGATGAGCAGTTGTAGGTATTTCTAAAAAGCAATAAAAAAATTATCTGCTCAGGATGACTAATCATATATCAGCCTGAAGCAGGTCTCTTCCAGGTATACATGTGTATAATTCACTGATAAATAAAAACAAGCATTGTGAAATGCAAATATGAACATGTTAGAACTTATTTAAAAGTCTCATTAATCTGTATTTTAACAGCAAACCATATTAACTACCTTAAATAGTTGTCTGACACAGCCTAGTATAAATTTCAGGTTTCTGGAAAGGATAGCATTTAAAAGGTTTGCCTTTTTTGTTTTGTTTTGTTTTCTTCTCTTCTCTTTTCATTTTTTAAGCCTGTCATTTCTGTACAAAGTGTCATGAAATGTTTTTGGACATTGCCACATGGCTTTTTTTTTTTAATCACGATGGATAGAACTACCCATGGCAACCCAGGAAAGAGGGAGACAGAAGAAGACCTACCTCAGCCTAACTCTCCTGCCCTCAAATCTCCTATAGTTGCCTCCTACTGGCTAAACCCAAGGCAGTGCCTGGCTGGCTTCCATACGGGTTAGCCTACCAGGCACAGGACAGAGTATTAAAGATAGGGTTTCTAGCGAGGCAAATGGAATAGATCAGGCACACATACCTAATATGTGCAAGGCTCTCTTCTATGTACATGGGGTACAAAGATAAGGGAACAGTTTCTGCCTGCCACGAACTCAGACAAGTAAAGAGGTAACTTCAAACGGGTGTGCTGGGGTGGAGGGTATTATGTGAGAAGCAAGCCTGGGACGCTCTGGGGACGAACGGGAGGACCTAACCTACAGTTGCTTCTTCCTCCTCTGGACCGTCAGTGTTTCCACACAGCCACACTTGTCACAAAGACAGGAGAGAATAAAGACGAAATCTGTGGAGAAGCACGGAGTTTCTAAGTCCCATCTATGCTTTCACAAAGCTCCAAATCCGGGGAGACTTTTCTGAATACAGCTGATTCTGTACACAAAAGAAAAACATGTTCAACTTTTTAAAAGTTGATATTTTAATATCTCAGGCCTAAATCTACTTTATACAAAAGCAAAAAAGGAGAGGAGAAAGAAAAATGTTTTGTTATTCCGTGAGTCAAGTAATACATTATGACAGGTTTGCCAGAAAGTTCTACTCTCTTTTACGTTAGGAAATGACAAGACAAGTATTTCATACAGCAGGACTTTGTTTCTGTTTTAATTTCTAGATCTTAGACCCCTGACCCCAGAAACACAAGGGCTCCAGATTCTGTGAGGCTACAAAAACAATCATTTAGCCTTTTGGCCTTGACTGCTTTATCTGTAAAATGGAAGTAATAAGACTTTCTATCTCCTTCAGAAGACCTTAATTTTGATAACTAATAAGAAACTAATAACAAAATGTTTTGAGCTCCCTGGAGGTCAGCCACTAGCTGGGATAAAGTGGGTTATTATAACAGCACTTCTTGACATATTGGTACTTATAGCAACTAAAAACAAAATATATCATATCCTGTTGAAACTGCCCTTGGATAGGAAGAGTGCAATTATCCAGGGTTGCAATTGATTGCAGTGTCTGTGAACATCTGGATTTTTATAAAGTGTGTCTTTGGAGCCCTAAGATATGTGGACTATTTACAAAAGTGGACTAATCTCAGAGAAGAGGTAAGCATGATACACTCTTCCTGTTTCTACAGCTTTTTAACGTTGTGCTAGGGTCAGAAGGATAAAACTCCTTTTCCCTTGCAGTGTCAGTCACCAGCAATGCTGCCATTTGTAAGTGAGGGGATGAAGATAGATCTTTCTCTTTGGGGGGAGAATCATTAGTGTTACCTAATTTAAAAAGAGGCAGCAGATGTGGGAAGCAGCACTGGTTGTTTCAGGCAACTGAATTTCAAATCCATCTATGCCAGTAGGTGTGATAATAAATAAATCTTCTCAGGTGTCTCATTTACGAAACGAGACCCACTGAATCAGACCCTCCAGGAGTGAGGTCCAGGCTGCTGTATCTTGAGGAGGCCCCACAGGGGACACCAATGAGCAGCCCGTTCACAGACGTGCTCCACGGGAGCAGGTGATGACCAAGGTCCCAACATTAATTCTCTGTTTAGGAATTGCTCTTAGGCAGCCTCCTATCTTTTCTCCATTACCTCCTAAGACCTCCAATTCAACCTTAACTCCTCCCTGCCAAAGAAGAAAGTTCGGTCCTGCAGACCTATCATCCACACAGTAACCACCACCCCAGGCTCTGCCTCTCCCACATAGGCACAGGACAAAATGACAATGTCGTGTCATGGGGGATGGTTCTGATGTCTTATCTCTTATAGGAGTGGCTGGTTGGCTTGTTTCTGTTTTAACCAATATCCTGGACTCTGAAACACAGCTCAGGAAATAAAAAGTCATAGGATCACCAATGTAGAGTAGAATTAATGAAAGATGGCAGCATGGGAAGAAGAACAGAGAATAGAAAATAGAAGCAGTATTTGGGTCCCGTTCTTGGGCACCATTAAAAGATTATTTGAAAGGCTGCATTTGGTCAGGGGATTCAGAAAAGCTGGATCTTGCCCTCAACCACAACTGCTCCTCTAAGAGTTCCTTGGGAATATAAACACACATATACACATACACACATACACACAAACACGACGGAGCTGGCGGAGAAGCTGAGACAACTTACTGTTACCAGCTGGAGTTTGGACCCTAAATTCTAAAGCAAGAACTAATGCAGTTGTTTTCCAAGTATGGTCCTTGGACCAGCATTGTAAGCATCACCCAGAAACTTCTTAGAAACGCAAGTTCTCAGGTCCCACGCCAGACCTAGTAAGTCTGACATTATGGAATGGGGCCCAGCAGACGGCATTTTAACAAGCCATCCAGGTGATTCTGATGTGCTGCTCAAGTTTAAGAACCAAAGACTTAAGGGAACAACATAAACCATGGTCACTGGCTCTTCCTTCTCTACTTTCCCCCAAAGTCTATCCCAGGTCTTTGGTTTTTAATTCAGAATGGGGGAAGAGGCAGATCCACACTTAGAGGAAAAGGAGTGAGAGACAGAACAAGAGAAAGCATTTACTTCAGGGACCCTAGAGGGTTGGTTTGGGCTGTCTGCCCCAAACACCAAGAGGTCTTGCCAAAACAGGGCAATAGCTATTGGATTGACAGAAAAGTGCTTGGGATGGAGACATGGATGTCCCTGGTTATCTAAAAGCAGACCCACCATTGTGCTTAGTTCAACAGCATTTTTTTTTTAACATCTTTATTGGAGTATAATTACTTTACAATGGTGTTTGTTTCTGCTTTATAACAAAGTGAATCAGTTATACATATACATATGACCCCATATCTCTTCCCTCTTGCATCTCCCTCCCTCCCACCCTCCCTATCCCACCCACCTAGGTGGTCACAGAGCACCGAGCTGATATCCCTGTGCTATGCGGCTGCTTCCACTAGCTAGCTATTTTACGTTTGGTAGTATATATATGTCCATGTCACTCTCTCACTTTATCTCAGCTTACCCTTCCCCTCCCCGTAACCTCACTCCATTCTCTAGTAGGTCTGTGGCTTTATTCCCGTCTTGCCCCTAGATTCTTCATGACAATTTTTTTTTTAAGATTCCATATTTATGCGTTAGCATATGGTATTTTTCCCTTTCTGACTTACTTCACTTTGTATGACAGACTCTAGGTCCATCCACCTCACTACAAATAATTCAATTTTGTTTCTTTTTATGGCTGAGTAATATGCCATTGTATATATGTGCCACATCTTCTTTATCCATTCATCTGTTGATGGACACTTAGGTTGCTTCCATGTCCTGGCTATTGTGAACAGAGCTGCAATGAACATTGTGGTACATGACTCTTTTTGAAGTATGGTTTTCTCAGGGTATATGCCCAGTAGTGGCATTGCTGGGTCGTATGGTAGTTCTATTTTTAGTTTTTTAAGGAAACTCCATACTGTTCGCCATAGTGGCTGTATCAATTTACTTTCCCACCAACAGTGCAAGAGGGTTCCCTTTTCTCCACACCCTCCCCAGCATTTATTGTTTGTAGATTTTTTGATGATGGCCATTCTGACCAGTGTGAGATGATATCTCATTGTAGTTTTGATTTGCCTTTCTCTAATGATTAATGATGTTGAACATTCTTTCATGTGTTTGTTGGCAATCTGTATATCTTCTTTGGAGAAATGTCTATTTAGGTCTTCTGGCCATTTTTGGATTGGGTTCTTTGTTTTTTTGATATTGAGCTGCATGAGCTGCTTGTAAATTTTGGAGATTAATCCTTTGTCAGTTGCTTCATTTGCAAATATTTTCTCCCATTCTGAGGGTTGTCCTTTTGTCTTGTTTATTGTTTCCTTTGCTGTGTAAAAGCTTTTAAGTTTCATGAGGTCCCATTTGCTTATTTTTGTTTTTGTTTCCATTTCTCTAGGAGGTGGGTCAAAAAGGATTTTGCTCTGATTTTTGTCATACAGTGCTCTGCCTATGTTTTCCTCTAAGAGTTTGATAGTGTCTGGCCTTACGTTTAGGTCTTTAATCCATTTTGAGTTTATTTTTGTGTATGGTATTAGGGAGTGTTCTAATTTCATTCTTTTACATGTAGTTGTCCAGTTTTCCCAGAACCACTTATTGAAGAGGCTGTCTATTCTCCACTGTATACTCTTGCCTCCTTTATCAAAGATAAGGTGACCATATATGCGTGGGTTTATCTCTGGGCTTTCTATCCTGTTCCATTGAGCTATATTTCTGTTTTTGTGCCAGTACCATAATGTCTGGATTACTGTAGCTCTGTAGTATAGTCTGAAGTCAGGGAGCCTGATTCCTCCAGCTCCGTTTTTCATTCTCAAGATTGCTTTGGCTATTCGGGGTCTTTTGTGTTTCCATACAAATTGTGAAATTTTTTGTTCTTGCTCTGAGAAAAATGCCATTGGTAGTTTGACAGGGATTGCACTGAATCTGTAGATTGCTTTGGGTAGTATACTCATTTTCACAATGTTGAATCTTACAATCCAAGAACATGGCATATCTCTCCATCTATTTGTGTCATCTTTAATTTCTTTCATCAGTGTCTTATAATTTTCAGCATACAGGTTTTTTGCCTCCTTAGGTAGGTTTATTCCTAGATATTTTATTCTTTTGCTGCAATGGTAAATGGAAGTGTTTTCTTAATTTCACTTTAAGATTTTTCATCATTAGTGTATAGGAATGCAAGAGATTTCTGTGCATTAATTTTGTATCTTGCTACTTTACCAAATTCATTGATTAGCTCTAGGAGTTTTCTGGTAGCATCTTTAGGATTCTCCATGTATAGTATCATGTCATCTGCAAATAGTGACAGCTTTACTTCTTCTTTCCGATTTGGATTCCTTTCATTTCTTTTTCTTCTCTGATTGCTGTGTCTAAAACTTCCAAAACTACGTTGAATAATAGTGGAGAGAGTGGGCAACCTTGTCTTGTTCCTGATCTTAGTGGAAATGGTTTCAGTTTTTCACCATTGAGGACGATGTTGGCTGTGGGTTTGTCATATATGGCCTTTATTATGTTGAGGAAAGTTCCCTCTATGCCTACTTTCTGCAGGGCTTTTATCATAAATGGGTGTTGAATTTTGTCAAAAGCTTTCTCTGCATCGACTGAGACGATCATATGGTTTTTCTCCTTCAATTTGTTAATATGGTGTATCACATTGATTGATTTGCATATATTGAAGAATCCTTGCATTCCTGGGATAAACCCCACTTGATCATGGTGTATGATCCTTTTAATGTGCTGTTGGATTCTGTTTGCTAGTATTTTGTTGAGGATTTTTCCATCTATCTTCATCAGTGATATTGGCCTGTAGTTTTCTTTCTTTGTGACATCTTTGTCTGGCTTTGGTATCAGGGTGATGGTAGCCTCATAGAATGAGTTTGGGAGTGTTCCTCCCTCTGCTATATTTTGGAAGAGTTTGAGAAAGATAGGTGTCAGCTCTTCTCTAAATGTTTGATAGAATTCGCCTGTGAAGCCATCTGGTCCTGGGTTTTTGTTTGTTGGAAGATTTTTAATCACAGTTTCAATTCCAGTGATTGTGATTGGTCTGTTCATATTTTCTATTTCTTCCTGGTTCAGTCCCAGAAGGTTGTGCATTTCTAAGAATTTGTCCATTTCTTCCAGGTTGTCCATTTTATTGGTATATAGTTGCTTGTAGTAATCTCTCATGATCCTTTGTATTTCTGCAGTGAAAGTTGTTACTTCTCCTTTTTCATTTCTAAGTCTGTTGATTTGAGTCTTTCCCCTTTTTTTCTTGATGAGTCTGGCTAATGGTTTATCAATTTTGTTTATCTTCTCAAAGAACCAGCTTTAGTTTTATTGATCTTTGCTATCGTTTCCTTCATTTCTTTTTCATTTATTTCTCATCTGATCTTTATGATTTCTTTCTTTCTGCTAACTTTGGGTTTTTTTTGTTCTTCTTTCTCTAATTGCTTTAGGTGTAAGGTTATGTTGTTTATTTGAGATGTTTCTTGTTTCTTAAGGTAGGATTGTATTGCTATAAACTTCCTTCTTAGAACTGCTTTTGCTGCATCCCATAGGTTTTGGGTCATCGTGTTTTCATTGTCATTTGTTTCTAGGTATTTTTTGATTTCCTCTTTGAATTCTTCAGTGATCTCTTGGTTATTAATTAGTGTATTGTTTAGCCTCCATGTGTTTGTATTTTTTACAGTTTTTTTCCTGTAATTGATATCTAGTCTCATAGCATTGTTGTCGGAAAAGATACTTGGTACGATTTCAATTTTCTTAAATTTACCAAGGCTTGATTTGTGACACAAGATATGATTTATCCTGGAGAATGTGCCATGAGCACTTGAGAAGAATGTGTATTCTGTTGTTTTTGGATGGAATGCCCTAGAAATAACAATTAAGTCCATCTTGTTTAATGTATCATTTAAAGCTTGTGTTTCCTTATTTATTTTCATTTTGGATGATCTGTCCATTGGTGAAAGTGGTGTGTTAAAGTCCCCTACTATGATTGTGTTACTGTCAATTTCCCCTTTTATGGCTGTTAGTATTTGCCTTATGTATTGAGGTGCTCCTATGTTGGGTGCATAAATATTTACAGTTGTTATATCTTCTTCTTGGATTTATCCCTTGATCATTATGTAGTGTCCTTCTTTGTCTCTTGTAATAGTCTTTGTTTTAAAGTCTATTTTGTCTGATACAAGAATTGCTACTCCAGCTTACTTTTGATTTCCATTTGCATGGAATATCTTTTTCTATCCCCTCACTTTCAGTCTGTATGTGTCCTTAGGTCTGAAGTTGGTCTCTTGTACACAGCATATATATGGGTCTTTTTTTTGTATCCATTCAGCCTGTCTGTGTCTTTTGGTTGGAGCATTTAATCCATTTACATTTAAGGTAATTATCGATATGTATGTTCCTATTACCATTTTCTTAATTGTTTTGGGTTTGTTATTGTAGGTCTTCTCCTTCTCTTGTGTTTCCTGCCTACAGAAGTTCCTTTAGCATTTGTTGTAAAGCTGGTTTGGTGGTGCTGAATTCTCTTAGCTTTTGCTTGTCTGTAAAGGTTTTAACTTCTCCGTCAAATCTGAATGAGATCCTTGCTGGGTAGATGATCTTGGTTGTATGTTTTTCTCCTTCATCACTTTAAATATGTCCTGCCACTCCCTTCTTGCTTGCTAAGTTTCTGCTGAAAGATCGGCTGTTAACTTTATGGGGATTCCCTTGTGTGTTATTTGTTGTTTTTCCCTTGTTGCTTCTAATAGTTTTTCTTTGTATTTAATTTTTGATAGTTTGATTAATATGTGTCTTGGCATGTTTCTCCTTGGGTTTATCCTGTATGGGACTCTCTGTGCTTCCTGGACTTGATTAACTATTTCCTTTCCCATATTCGGGAAGTTTTCAAGTATAATTTCTTCAAATATTTCCTCAGTCCCTTTCTTTTTCTCTTCTTCTTCTGGGACCCCTATAATTCGAATGTTGGTGTGTTCAATATTGTCCCTGAGGTCTCTGAGACTGTCCTCAATTCTTTTCATTCTTTTTTCTTTATTCTGCTCTGCAGTAGTTATTTCCACTATTTTATTTTCCAGGTCACTTATCCGTTCTTCTGCCTCAGTTATTCTGCTGTTGATCCCTTCTAGAGAATTTTTAATTTCATTTATTGTGTTGTTCATCACTGTTTGTTTGCTCTTTCGTTCTTCTAGTTACTTGTTAAACGTTTCTTGTATTTTCTCCATTCTATTTCCAAGATTTTGGATCATCTTTACTATCATTATTCTGAATTCTTTTTCAGGTAGACTGCCTATTTCCTCTTCATTTGTTAGGTCTGGTGGGTTTTTGCCTTGCTTCTTCATCTGCTGTGTGTTTCTCTGTCTTCTCATTTTGCTTAACTTACTGTGTTTGGGGTCTCCTTTTCGCAGGCTGCCGGTTCGTAGTTCCCGTTGTTTTTGGTGTCTGCCCACAGTGGCTAAGGTTGGTTCAGTAGGCTGTGTAGGCTTCCTGGTGGAGGGGACTAGTGCCTGTGTTCTAGTGCATGAGGCTGGATCTTGTCTTTCTGGTGGGCATGTCCACGTCTGGTGGTGTGTTTTGGGGTGTCTGTGGCCTTATTATGATTTTAGGTAGCCTGTCTGCTAATGGATGGGGTTGTGTTCCTGTCTTGCTAGTTGTTTGGCATAGGGTGTATAGCACTGTAGCTTGCTGGTCATTGATTGGAGCTGGGTCTTGGCGTTGAGACAGAGATCTCTGGTAGATTTTGGCCGTTTGATATTACATGGAGCTGGGAGGTCTCTTGTGGACCAGTGTCCTGAAGTTGGCTCTCCCACCTCAGAGGCACAGCCCTGATGCCTGGCTGGAGCACCAATAGCCTGTCATCCACACGGCTCAGAATAAAAGGGAGAAAAATAAGAAAGAAAGAAAGAAGAAGATAAAATAAAATAAAATAAAGTAAAATAAAATAAAGTTATTAAAAAGAAAATAAAAAATAAATATTAAAAAAAATTTTTTTAAGTAATAAAAAAAAAAGAAAGAAACAAGAGAGCAACCAAACCAAAAAGCAAATCCACCAATGATAACAAGTGCTAAAAACTATACAAAAAACAAACAAACAAAAAAAGAAATGGACAGACAGAACCCTAGGACAAATGGTAAAAGCAAAGCTATACAGACAAAATAGAGAAGCAGAGAAGCATACACATACACACTCACAAAAAAGAGAAAAAGGGGGGAAAAAATATATATCCTTGCTCCCAAAATCCACCTCCTCAATTTGGGATGATTCGTTGTCTATTCAGTTATTCCACAGTTGCAGGGTACATCAAGTTGTTTGTGGAGTTTTAATCTGCTGCTTCTGAGGCAGCTGGGAGAGATTTCCGTTTCTCCTTTGTTCGCACAGCTCCCAGGGTTCAGCTTTGGATTTGGACCCGCCTCTGTGTGTAGGTCACCTGAGGGCATCTGTTCTTCGCTCAGACAGGACGGGGTTAAAGGAGCAGCTGCTTCGGGGGCTCTGGCTCACTCAGGCTGGGGGGAGGGAGGGGTACGGATGCGGGGCGAGCTTGCGGCGGCAGAGGCCAGAGAAAAAGTCTCTTGCCTCTTCGGCAGCTCCAGACTTTTACCCGGACTCCCTCCAGGCTAGCCATGGCACACTAGCCCCCTTCAGGCTGTGTTCAGGCAGCCAACCCCAGTCCTCTCCCTGGGATCCGACCGAAGCCTGAGCCTCAGCTCTCAGCCCCGCCCGCCCCGGCGGGGGAGCAGACAAGCCTCTCGGGCTGGTGAGTGCTGCTCGGCGCCGAGCCTCTGTGCGGGAATCTCTCCGCTTTGCCCTCCGCACCCCTGTGGCTGCGCTCTCCTCCGTGGCTCCGAAGCTTCCCCCCTCTGCCACCCGCAGTCTCCGCCCGCGAAGGGGCTTCCTAGTGTGTGGAAACCTTTCCTCCTTCACGGCTCCCTCCCACTGGTGCGGGTCCCGTCCCTATTCTTTTTTTTTTTTTTAATTAATTAATTTATTTATTTTTATGGCTGTGTTGGGTCTTCGTTTCTGTGCGAGGGCTTTCTCTAGTTGCGGCAAGCGGGGGCCACTCTTCATCGCGGTGCGCGGGCCTCTCACTATCGTGGCCTCTCTTGTTGCGGAGCACAGGCTCCAGACGTGCAGGCTCAGTAGTTGTGGCTCACGGGCCCAGCCACTCCGTGGCATGTGGGATCTTCCCGGACCGGGGCACGAACCCGTGTCCCCTGCATTGGCAGGCGGATTCCTAACCACTGCGCCACCAGGGAAGCCCCCGTCCCTATTCTTTTGTCTCTGTTTTTTCTTTTTTCTTTTGCCCTACCCAGGTACGTGAGGAGTTTCTTGCCTTTTGGGAAGTCTGAGGTCTCCTGCCAGCGTTCAGTAGGTGTTCTGTAGGAGTTGTTCCACATGTAGATGTATTTCTGATGTATTTGTGGGGAGGAAGGTGATCTCCACGTCTTACTCTTCCGCCATCTTGAAGCTCCTCGCAACAGCATTTTTGAAAAAAACTTTGTTGACCTTCTTTTACATTCAGTTTATTCTCTAATGTTGTTTTCCTTGACAGTGATCCATGAATGAAGCACCATAATCTTTAAGTGTGTATGGCTTCTAAATATCTTACTCTTGTCCTAGAATAGAGGTGAGAGGAAAGAAAAGATAGAGTGCACTCAGGGGGCTCGTGGGAGATAGCCAGCAAGTCTTCTCCCTTCTGGGCCTCAGGCATTGACTGCCTCCTGTTAATATCCATGTGTGGATATTAACACATATATGCTGTCACCATGATCTTTTTGCTCCACATTCAGTGCTCAGTGCTCTAATCTGTATTCTCAACCCTGAGTAACACATGATCTCATTGGGTAGCGAGGCTCTGACTAGGAATTGTTTTTATCCTTGGTGAGAAGTCAGATGTATGAGCGAAGGTCTCGTGCTCCCCCTAGAGGTGGGCACCTTTTGTGTTCTCAGGTTATCAAAACTAATGTAGCTTGTGACATTGCCAAAACAATGCTATTCCCAAGCCATAGCCACCGGTGGCTATTCAATTTTAAATTAATTAAAATTAAAAATTCAGTTCTTCCATCGTACCAGTCACATTTAATGTGCTCAGCAGCCACAAGTGGCTAGTGGCTGCAATACTGAACAGTGAAGATGCAGAACACCATCGCACAGCCGGAGGTGTTAGAGGGACAGTTAGGGGGTAAGGGTGTGGAGATAATCTAATATTAGCGAGAATAAGTCCCATCCTAGGGAAGTGACGCAGTGACATATAGATGCCAAGTAGCGTATTCAGATACAGAACAAACACTTCTGAGTTGAAGGCCAATTCAAGGGAAAAAGGCATCCTGCACCCTAGGCCTTTAGGTGTTTCAGAGACACAGCTTTATAATCACAGACTCTTACGTGATCAACTTCTCTATGCTGCAGGGTTCTGCCCTACCATCATCCAAGAGAGCCACTGACTCTCTCTCGTCACCAACCCTACTCCCTATGCTACTCTCTACATTGGTCTTTCCTTTACTTTGTAATCCAAGACCCTGATCATGGGTAATCACAATTACACAAACATAACTAAGAAATAGTCTTAAATTCCTATTTAACTCTAGCTTATTGTATTCATTCCACTGTCTCTCTCTTTTCCCGGTCATTGTACCAATTCACTTTGTAAAGCAGGACTTACTTGCCTAACAGATATGGAAGGTCAGCCTATCTTTCAAGTTTCCTTCCAACCCTTCTTTCAGATGTGCACGGGAGGAAGGACAGGTGGCTAAAGAAGGGGGTTAACTTTATATGTAGAATAGTAAGCAAAAATCATTTAGCAAATACAAGTAGCTGCCTTGGCAGCTTTTTTTCTTTGCCTCTTTGGCTTGAAGGTCTTTTATGAGCTCAACCAGTCCAGTCCAATTTACGTGATCCACTCCTGGAATAGGATGATTGCAAAGCATTATGCAGTGCTATATTTCTGAATTTACTTATCAGCAACTCTATTTCCAAAAAGATTGAAGGGCAGTTTTTCCTGTAAATATTAACTGTTTGGGGGGAAATAAATCTATAATCATATAAGGGATGGTTATAAAATTACAACACTGTGTTCCCAAGTCACACACCCCATCAATCTCATTAACTTATAGCTATATATATTTTCCATGTTGGATTTATGCTACTTGTCATTCATATAGAGTACAACATATTTTAACAGCATGGTCCAGGAACTTATCAGATAAAAATAAAAATGCCTTGATCACTTATAAAACAAAACCAACTACAGGTTTTAAATGTAATAGACAAAAATACAGCAACGATGACCTAGACAAGTTAGGGCATAATTCTGTACGTAAAACTGAGAAAAAGCAGACATACACATAGTAAGACTCCTCCAAATGGCACTAAATGGGAGACAGGAGAATCACATCTGAGAGAAAATCTGAATTATAGAATACTTTAAGAATGCAGTCTTGTTATACCCAGAGAAACAACAATAATCATGACAATAAGACTAATTGCTTACAAGATATTTCTAGGTATCAACTGACCTCTTTTCATCAGCAGATTTTACTGCAAAAGGAATAGAAGAGGATTTCTTAGGAGACAGAGGGCTAAACCATATGACCTTTCAAGATCATTTCAGATCGTGACCTATGATTCTATGGTCTGTAAGTAGCAACATCTAGTTATACAAGACTAATTAATGTGATAAAGTCATTAAACATAGTTCTTTCAAATGGGTTAAACATATTTTCTATAATACTCTTTATGTTTCACTTTTTGAGAGAGAGCGTAAAACGGAACTACATAAAGTCCAGGTCAAATGATAACATACTTCAAGTTAATGGAATCTGAATTAATACCACTCTTGGATAAATATCTCCAGTAAGCATACTTGAGAAAGAAGACAGGTGGTAGAGTTCCAGCTCTGCTTCAAGTGACTGTTTTACAACCTCTCTGACCTCCAGTAAGGGGTTTCAATCCTATCATCTCTGAGGGTCCCTTCCTTCTCTAACCTCTGCTGTTATATGCACAGTTTTAGTTTCCTTGCAATTTATACCCAACATATGACATTAATCTAGAGGAATGAAGAGATTAGAGCCTATTTCTTATTGGACTGAGTTGTTATTTCTTCAAACCTAAAAGACAGCAAAATTCTTGTGATTTGCTTTCTATCACGGAAGACACTGGAAATTTCTTTGATAATGATTACTTTTATATCTAATCTGAAAACCTTCATATTGGTCTTTTAATTTTATAAGTCAAGAAAATAACACACAAAAAGTTCTGCAATATTCACAATTACAATTGGCTTGCTGTTGACCTAGAGATGGTTTGTGGCAAGAGCAAGGTGAGAAGCCAAGGACATTTCAGCCGAATGTTGGCAAAGTTGAATGCTCCTAAACATACATTTCCTGTGAAAAATCATAATGACAGATGACCAAGTGGTAAGTAGGGTTAGTTCTTGCATTGCCCAATATCATGGGGTACTTACAAACAAAAGTCAGAGAGCCGAAAAAAAGCATCCTGATTAATTTCCAGATTCAACTGACTTCTCTGGAACTTCTATACCTTAAGACAATTTCTTTTGCTCCACGTTATAAAACAGGCAAGAAGTAGAAAGAAATTCTGAGAATAATACTGTAAACATTAAGATTGGAAAAGTTATATACTCAATGTATATCCTGAGAGGCAGTTGACTGTTTTCATTTTGAGGAAAATGAAACAGTAGGTAGAGAAAATAAATTCATTTTAAGTAAAAATTGAAAGTATACCCACTGTCTATTAAGTATTCTGCTTTCACGTGCCACTCAATTGCCAGATTTTGGAGAAGATTGGATACAAATCACAAAGCCTGACTTCTCTGTTTTGATTGTTGGTCTGACTACTGACTGGTTAACCTGGTAAGATCAGTCCAAAAATGCAGTTAATTTATATATTTAGATCCAGAATACACTCCTCAAAATGTACAAGTGTTTCCAGTGATTTTATGACCTTTTATCGGACATTCATCATTCCAGTTCACTTCAGTGCGTCTTGTTAAGATGGTTGCAAAACTTTGGGAATCTTGACTTAATAACAATGTCAGCTGATTAACAGCAAAACTTCTCTAATTGGGAAGGTTTGAAAAATGCTTTAACCTCAATATGTGTGTCTCTCCATGACAGATACCTACTTTCACCAATTTCTCTCATCCCTAACAGGCCTGTCAATTTTATAGTAGCTCTGACCCACTCCTTGTCAATGTTTATGTTTAACTGGATCAGCAAAGGAAGTACGACATGCTGAAACATGGGGAAGAAAAAATAATAACATGACTTTGAGGATGAACAAATACCCTATTGATATTCAGCTACAGCTTCTGAAAATGCTCACAGGATGTTTGGAAATTGCATTTCTAAATGTTATGGGCTTCGGGTCTCTCAACCATGTAATGAATATGTATTTTTTCTCCATTTATTTATTACTGGTAGAAATTGAGTGATGGACTTTCCCACTGATGCCCCGTCCATGTTTATTTTCTCATCACTCCAGTCAGCATTGTTATCTGACAATGCAAAACAAGTTACGTTTGGGTTGATACACACAGGCAATCCTTCTTTCAAAGATTTTTCATCTGTCACCATCATCTCCACTAAGATGCAGAGCAGGGAATGACAGAATGATTGGTTTTATCTGCATTTTTCTTTTCAAGATAAAATAACAAAACTGTGGTGATTTCAAATGGCAGGGTCTAATGGAGGATTATAAATTATTGCCTAATGTGCCAAATACTTTGGACAAGTAGCTTGAAATTGTGTTCTGGAGACTGTTTAGAATGACTGCTTGTCACAATCTCTTTCTTCATTTAAGAAAATGAACAATGATTAATGTGTGCCAAATCTTATATTAATACATTAAAGCTATGGTGATAGAATGAGTTTTTTATTCTTTATAAAGTGATTATTTATATATGTTAAACAGGAAACTAAGATGTTACTATGGAAATCAAAGTCCCATGGAGTTGCCAAATTTTCTTGAAAATATCATAAGACCAAAAAAAAAAAAAAAAAAAGAAAAAACTGCACAAAATAGCAAGGTCAAAATAAACTCAAGTAAAATAGATTATATAGTTCCCTTCACATTAGTAGCTCTTGCCAATACTACCTGTTGAAGCTATGCTACTTTGTTTTCTAAAAGGAAAAAGATTTTTACAGCCTATTTTTTTTTTGGCTTTAGTTTTTCAAGTGATATAGATTCAAACACAACTGCATAAGTCTGATAAACTCAAATGCAGGTATCATCAACTCCTAACTGAAGGCTCACAGATGTTAAGAAAGTTGAGATCCAGCCAAGGAACCCACCAAATAAGACACCTGTTTCTTGGGCTTGGGTTGAATTGAGCAGGGGCAATAGGAGGCTGATTGGCCAAAGCTGGTTGTCCTCACTCAAATATTTTGGTCAAAACTCTTCTTTGGCTATCGCAGCAGAACAATAACAATATTTTCAACCTAAACGTGAATATTGCTATGCAGAATCATCTCAATGTTAAAATATAGCAGTGTGTTACCCTATCATTTTTCCTTCTACATGGGTTTCTAGATTAAGGAAGGAACCTAAAATGCTGAAGGCAGTTCTGTTTCCATAACCTACAAAATCTGACCTGATGAAGTCAACTACACACATAAACCTATTCCCTTGTTGATCTATGGCAGAGGAGAATACGTAGGAAGATTGATGTGACTGGTTTAACACTAAATTATCTGATTTCAGTGAAAATAGTTTGGCAACCTGAATGAGCATCAGATTACAGACTCCGCTGATTACCCCAGTATTCCTGCCCCCTGCCAGAATAAAACATCTTCGACTATCAGTGATGTTAACACTGTCAATATTTATTCGTCAAAACAGAGGGCTGCCCAATTTCTTAGCACCTCGGTGCTACAGATACAGCCAATCTATGTGGTTCAAGCAGAAGAAAAAAAAAAGTTTTGGATCAAAGGTATCTGAATTCATGAATTAGATTATTGTGAATTCAGTAGATTCTGCTTTGCTTTGCTTTGCTAGTGAAAGGCAAAATGTTACATTGCTTTTGGGAATAGTGTATGATTCTTGAAGCTATCAGTGGAGAAATAGCTGTGCCAATTAATTATGAATAAATGACTATAGGAGATAGTTTTTGCATTGGGTAACATATTAAGATAAAAAGTTAAATAGTTGAATCGTTTACAAAGCATTAAACTTGATCGACAGCCACATATACATCTGCTTTTGGGGCCTGAGATAAGAGGACAATGGAGCTTTCTCCTCTGATTACTGTGTAAATTAGGTGTGCCTGGCTCTCTGTTTTCTATTATATTCAGAAAGTGAGCAATGGGGAGGCAAGCGAAAAAGAAAGAAGGAAAAATTAGTGAGAAGAATAGATGTGACAAGAGGACAAGCAGAAGTGAGATGCATCTTTGAATAATTTTTATTCTATATGGAGAAATTGAAACATTATAATAAGACCTGAGAAATAACGTCTATGTTTTTCACCCCATTTCAAAATACATGTACAGTTTAAGAACAATAGATAGAGAGGGATCTCCTGGCAATCATTTTGATCACTTCAATGGGCCATTGAAATTTTTCATGAAAAGGAACAATGATTAATGTGTGCCAAATCTTATATTAATACATTAAAGCTATGGTGATAAAATGAGTTTTTTATTCTTTATAAAAGTCATTACTTATATATGTTAAACAGGAAACTAAGATGTTACTATGGAAATCAAAGTCCCATGGAGTTGCCAAATTTTGCCAGTACAATTAAACAGCTCTAGAAAAGACTCATTTCTATCAAAAATAAAACAACATATGGTTTGCTCTAAAAATAGGTCTCTTGAAGAAAAACGGTGCTATGTAGTTAATGTTGTGCTTTTGAGGGCTTTAAATCTTATTTTCCCTTAAATAACTTTTGTTCTTAAATTCTTTAAGAAAAGTTGCAAATGCATTTACTCTGATCCAGCATAAGTGACAGCACAGAATGCAGCTAGTGACACATTGTCCCATTCTCTTTAAAAACATGTTGAATGGATAAAACGGTTATTATACAGCCAAGGGCTAAGGAATGAAGTTGGTGTTACCACCTGTGTCTGTCAAAATCCATAGACAAGCGCCCTTCTAAAGGTCTTCTTTTGTAAGAGGGGTGTTTGCCTATTAAATCAAGTCATCAATACTAGAATTGAGACTAGCTTCTCTGGATCATCTCTGAAGAGATGAGACTGTGATTACAATTGGTGATAATGTGCAAGTTAAGTCCAATTGTTTCAGATGCAGTAAAAATGAGCCATTTTAAAATAAATCAACTAAGCAAAATTTTGGATGCTCAGAGTAAGCATTAAAAAAAAAACAGCTTCCCAAGGACAGCGATTTTCTTCTGTTTTACTTACTGTTAAATCCTATTTTACTAGAGTAAATAGTACTTAGGTACTTAAATATTTGTTGAATGAGTAAATGAATGAACAAAATATTTGCAAAATACTGCATGATGTGATAAAAATAAAATACTCTACAATTGTTTAAACAATTTATATGGATTATCTCCTTTATTATAACTACTGTATTTGGTATTTGATAACAGTACCCTGCTTTACATGTGTAAAAACTGAGGCACAGACAATTAAGCATTTCACTTAAGGTTACCATCTATTAAATAGTTGCGTCAAAATTAGAACTCAGTCCGTCTGACTTCAAAGCCCACACTCTTAACCACTTACCTCCCACAAGTGCAGTGCTAATGTTGCTTCCCTTTACCTAACACATCTTTTTAGTAGAGTGAAATATATAAGTTAAGGTTGATTGTTAAACACCCTCTCTGGATTTATGTCAAAGCTCAATGATAAATGTGTCAAAATGCACCTGCCATTAATGACAAGATTTAATACCTGATGCTGGTAGGTATGTGAGGTGTTCTTTTTTTGACATATTCATATAAACCAGCATTAAAGCTGATATAGTTATTATTGGTTGATCTAACTTCTCAGTTTTCTGCAATTTAAAAGGATTTTGGATCATAAATATTCACATTTGCAATGCTAAAGAAAAGAGCTACAATCATCTTTCCAGAGCACCCTTGAGAATTCTAAGTATCAATCCACCTATTTGTCACTCATGAAAGCTTAGCGCACATTTACAAAACTTAACACTTTTAAAAGGAAACACATAATAAAGTAACAGGAATGTCAATTTGTCATGCAATGAGCCCAAGGCAATCAGATTCATCTTTTGACAATGTTCATTCCTCGTTCTAGCCAAGCTCCCATTCTAGCTGCACCTTGGTGTCAAATCAACTATATGCTGACCAGCCTAGCTCTCTCCTGGAACCACAAAGGACTCAGCATACAATTAAACAAGGAAGATTTTCTAATAATGTTTAGTTGTTTCTCACCTGAGTGAAACATGTCAGGGATCCCTTGGGTACCATTTAAATATCAAGTGATACAAAACCACTATCAATCAAGATGAGAAAGGGCAAATCTCTGCTCTCTCAACCTCCCTGTAGCTTCAGCCTGAGGTTTCCCCGGCACTTGAGTAAAATTAAGTGTAAACATAGACTTGCCTTTAGATTCAATCCAGCTCTACCTTCCAACTGCATCGCTCATTTCTCCTTTGTAACTTTCAGTTTTAGAAGACAGGGATGGTGGCTGTTCCATCTGAGCAGTTTTATCATGTTTTATCTAAATAGAGGTAATCTCAAGATCCCAAAATACCGGACTTTAGGGAAGAGTTATTAGCTAATATATCACCTAAACTTGACCAGAATTGAGTCAGAAATAGAGAGATCATGAGCCATGAGTGAAACAGTAACCTGAAAGAAATCAAGGGTGGTTTAGTAGAATCAAGTCTAGAAAACTGCAATTGGCATAGCATTAGGGGGAGAGGGAAGCAAAGGGTTGGAATTAAATACTAAAGCTTGCATAGTGAAGCAGGCAGAAAGGACTTGGGGACCTTCAGCACCCAAAGATGTCAGCCATGTCACTTCTCTGCCAGACTTTGATGGGAAGGAAAACCTGCCAAACTGCTGAATCTTGTTTCTGTTTTTCTTGTTTTTTTTTTTTTTTCCACACACACACACTGTATTTTATTTTTACAAGGGATAAATAGACTGACACCAAGTATTGTACATGGATGACCACAACAAAAGCAACAATGAGTGCAATTACCAAACATGAAACACACTCATACTATGTCATAATATTGACATTCAGTCCAGTAATCCTCCACTGTAACAGCTCCTTTACTTTGCAGTGAAAATTGATTTGTATATTCTTTGCCTCTGAGTCCTTGTGGGATTTTTTTTTTTTTTTTAATTCAGACAGAAATTGTTTCTGTTTTTCAATGATGACTGCTTTGGTAGAGACTTCTCATTGTCCCTGAATATTCATTACCCTCTTCTTATATAGTAATATACACCCCAGTTTTCAGCTGGATACATTCCCACCTGTAATAAAGACTATATTTCCTATCTCCACATAGCTGGTGTGAGCATGAACTTTTTCTCTTTTTGACTTTTCTGTTAGTTAAAATACAGATGTGAAAAAATATGTCCAGCTGATTTCTGACAAAGGAAAAAAAAATCAATGAAAGAGAGTCTTCTTAACAAACAGTGTTGGATCAATTGCATCAATTTCCCCCCAAAATGAACCTTGACTTAAGCCCACACTCTACCCAAAATTTCACTCAAAATGAACCACAGATATAAATGTAAAGTGTAAAACTGTAAAACTTTTTTGAAAAGGATATAGGAGAAAATCTTCATGACCTACCATTAGGCAACAAATTCTTCAATATGATACCAAAGGCATGATCCATAAAAGAAAAACTCAATTATTGGATTCCTTAAAATTAAATGCTTTTGCTCTATGAAAAATGTTAAGAAAATGAAAAGACAAACCACTGACTTAGAGAAAATGTTTGCAAATCACATATCAGAGAGGACTCATATCCAGAATATATAAAGAACTCTCCAAACTCCACAGTAAGAAACCAAATAATCCAATTAGAAAATGAGCAGAAGATTCCAACAGACATGTCATCAAAGAATATATACAGATGGCAAATAAACATAGGGAAAGATGTTCAACAACACTAGTTATTAGTAAATGCAAATTAAAACTACCATGAGACACCACTACATATATATTAGAAAGGCTAAAATTAAAAAATATATATATACTGATAATGTCAAATGCCAGTGAGGGTGTGAAGAAACTGGATCTCTCATATATTCCTGGTGGAAATGTAAATGATACAGCCACTCAGGAAATTAGTCTGGCAGTTTCTTTGTAAGTTAAACATATCCTTACCATATGACCCAGCACTTGTACTTCTGGGCATTTATCCTAGAAAACGAAAACTTATGTTTATATAAAAATCTGTACATGAATATTCATAACAGCTTTATTTGTAATAGCCCCAAACTGGAAATGACGCAAATGTCCTTCAGTGTGAACTGTTAAACAAACCGTGGTGTATCCAAACAATGGAATACTACTTGGAAATAAAAAGGAATGAACTACTGATATGTGAGACAAATTGGTTCACTCTTAAGGGCATTCTGCTGCCAGAACAAAAGCTAGTCTCAAATCATACATAGTGTATGATTCCATTTATACAGCCTTCTTGAAATGGCAAATTATAAACATCGCTGTTGCCAGGGGATAGGGAAAAGGAGGTAGGGTGTGACTATAAAGGGGTAGCACGAGTGAAGCACTTTGTAGTGATGGAACAGTTCTGTACCTTCATTATGATGATGGTTATACAAATCAAATATATGTGATCAATTGTCATAGAATTAGTTAAAAAGACATACAAAAATGAGTGCATGCAAACAATGATGAGACCTGAGTAAGGTCTGTAGTACAGTTTATTGTACTGTTCCAATTAATTTCTTGCAGTTGATAATGCTCTATAGCTATATAAGATGGCACCATTGCAGGGATCTGGGTGATGGGTACACAAAACCTCTCTGCACTATTTTTGCAACTTCCTGTGGGTCTGGGTCTATAACTATTTCAAAATTTTAAAAGTTTAAATAAAACATTCCTGGTCATGAGGTTAATAAAATGAATCAGAAAAAATGAAATGCAATGAACGGGTTAATAAAATGTCCCCACAGCTCAGGACAGTTTGATTATCTCAGTCAAGTACTGAGTTCTTAACTTACCCTAACAGAATACAGCTACCTAATAGTCATGTCTATCTATCTACTTTCTCAAACCTATTTCGGTTATGATGAGTCATAATTTCTAGAAAGAACAAAGAAAAATGATTTAATTTGTCCCATTAACCAGTTACATTATTAGCACCTTTAATAATAAAATGTCAATATTCTCTGTATAATTAATACATTAAAATTTCAATACGTAAACCAGTAAGAATCCCTTGGTAAATGATGAGCTTCATCTAAGCAGATACGGTTTGTTCTTTTCATGTTTATTTTCTAAGTGCAGAAAATAAACCCACCAGAACCATCATTCTCATTCATTAAGCTTTTGTTGAATGAATAAATAAACGTATGCGTGAAGAAAATAAATGGTGGTGGCAGGAGCTTGTTCCCTGTCAACAAGCTAGCTATAATCTCAGCATGTCGTATATAGAATAATAAACTACAAAATATGGTACAGGGTTTGGGCCAGATTGGATAATTATTTTCTAGGGAAATTTGGGTATAAGGAAATGAAAGAACTAGCTATGGAGAGAAAAATTATAAAACCATCATAAATCTACAACAGATTGCTGGAAAAGAAAAGCCTGAATTGGGCTATGTGTAAGCATAAACTAGTTTGAGAAAATCAATTAAAAAAAATAACTGGATATTTGGGAAGTATACTTGTATATAGTGAATAATTAAACATCTTAAACTCCTCATTGTTAAAATAAATGGTTCTTCGTATAATTTCCCCCTCTTGATATTAACATCATAGTTTCTTCATTTTCCTGATCTGGTTTATAAGAAATTTCTAATAATCATGACACAGAAAGCAAATACTCTACAAATACTGCCCTATTATCTTTGCGCCTCATCTATTCGAGGCTCTCACAAATCATGGATATGACATTCAGGAGCTTTGAGGACTTGGCCATCGTATTCTGTGCTAACTGTAAAAGAATTTCCAACCAAAATTTATTTCCAAATTTTTGATTAGAACCAATTAGATTCTGCCACTGAGTAAATCCCTACTTCATTTTCATGTAAATTGGAAAATTTAATATTATGTGGGGTGGGCGCTAGTTCTAGATGACAAGACTACATATTTGGCTCTTTTCCAAAAGTATCTAAGATTTTAAATTAGTTGCACTTCACTGTCTTATGTGAAAGTTGTGGATGGTTTCTCTTTTTTTGTTTTGGGAGAAAGGAGATTAAGTGAACAATTCAATATCTGGTGTATACAGGGCTTTTTTCTATGCTTTAAAATAATTAAGGTGCTCTGCACAATTCCCACATGGTGTTTTAAAGGTGAGATTCAGTTAGATAACAAATTATCTGACTCATAGCTCCATACATTCCAGCAATATTCAACTAAAGTCAATTATGCATCCTGTGTTTTTCAAGTTTCCAACATATGGGGCTAAGGAAGGACGCTGTCAAAACATCCATAAACTCAGACATGTTACTGAACTACACATGCAAGTTGGTTGGGAAATTGTCTACTGATTTCATTTGTACAACGATTAATTTTAGGAATAACTGGATACTAACTAGCTAGTAAATAATTTCTAATGTAGTAAGAGTACCATAGCAGGGATGAGATCCAAGAATTTACTCAAACCTAAATAGCTGTGGGGAAAAACCCAGCAGCTTTAAAGCTGTCAATTTTTTTTTCATGTTCTCTAGAATATGACATTTTGAATTCAATTTTGAGAGCAGATTTTACCTTAACTTTGGGGAAGAAGGGAATGGCTTTCATAGGTTTTTTGATTTTCTAATGTAAAGGCCACTATCCTAGTCTGGAAGTGAACATTCAGAGGTAAGGATAAGCTGAATATTGATGACTATATGCATAATAATGAAAAGTTTGTTTTCTTTTAGATGAAGTTGCATCTGTGACGTGGTTTACATTCAGGTAAATAAAAACAATGAAATAGCATAATACCATGAAGGAGAACGCTTGTTTTCTCACTAGGAATTTCAGAAATATCAGGGTCTAATCTTCAGGCAGCGTGACTTGAGAGAGGGGGGCCTCCTATGTGGTTGGTGAACTGGCCTCTTGAAATCATGGTAGGCCTGAGCTGAGAGCCACATCCATCCAGTAAGAGAACCTGTGAAGGTCCACGATTAGGAATATCCATTTCTTTATTCTTAATCTACTCTGTGCACTGCTTTACCTTTCTATTATGCCCAAGATTTTGGTGAATTTTTTACTACAAGTGATAGCCAGGTGTGACAGTTTATTTGGAGAGCTAAGAGAAGGGTTGATGATGTCCTTTAGGATGACACAGTGTGGGAGAGAGACAGTATCCGAACTTGACAGAATAGAGGACTACTGGAAGAGGGGAAATAAGCGGCCATCAGGCTGCATATAACACAAATGCACTTATTGGGATTTCTCAAAAATAGGGGCAAAGACTTGGCTTCCTCTGATCAAATATGATAGAGGCAATTTGGGTATTAAAGGATCATCTCTTAAGACTGGAAAAGTTGAAGATGGGTTATGTAGGAATACCTAGCTAAAAGATAAATTATTTAAAATGAACTACACTGTTTGTTTCCCAAAAAAGGTCATTACTAAAGTGAAAAAGGAGCTAGTATATAGTTAATTGATGTTTAATAAATATGTTATTATGTATTAAGCTAAATTTTTTAAAAAAACAATCATGTTGAGTTTTGGTATACTGACATATGAAAAATACATTTTAATCACAAATGATATTATTTGTGAAACACAAATGCATGGAGTGGAATAAGTAAGCATTCTGTGATTAATTGATTCAAAGATTCAGTTTGAAGAGAATGAGTCTAAAGTATACCCTACAGAGCTTAAGGCTTTAGGACACCAAGGCTGTGCTGATAAAAACAAAGCTAAGTGATTTATCAATCCTGTGAATTAGATTAATGCAGCCAGTCAATCTGGATATTATGGGGAAAATCTCTTTATTTTTCTCAACAGCAAGTATTTTTGTCTGTAATTGTTCTTAATCATTCAAATAATTGCATTAGCTATCTTACTCTGCTTGTGTGAATGACTTTTCTTGAATTATTTCATTTTTTTCTCTGTAGGTTAGGTATTTAATTTCTGAAGGTTTTCTACCATATGTCCTGTCTTTGCTGGTGGTCATCCAAAAATTGTTCTTTTCCTATAAAATATGTATCATTTCAGTTATCTGATGTTTTTTCCCTTCTTCGATGATAACCAACCATAGATTGTGACCTTGATTTTCCTGTCTTAAATCCCACTTTATCTCCTCCATAAAATTTTCATTTACTTTGTCTATACATTTATCTTAATTAGCCTTCAGTTCCTTCAATTAAGTATATCTCCATCAATGTTTGCTGTGACCAGGACAAGTGGTGGATAAAAGTGCTATTTTAAGTAAGTATGAGTCAGATAACTGCAGCCCCAGGAAGGCCATGTCTTTTTCTCCTCCTTGAAAGTCCAAGGACCAAGAGAAGGACAAATGAAGTCATGAGAATGAGAATTGTACTTTCATAGCAGAGGCAGGGTCCAGAGATGCTCCTCAAGTTCAATTATGTGGTCATTAGGAAATGTCTTTTGTTGCTGTAATGATAATAAGATAAGCCAAGTGCTTAAGTAGCATTAAATGAACAGGAGATATTTATGGAGGAACCCCTTAGGTTTTGTTGAAATATATCACTTATTTTGAGTAGATTACAAGGTAGACTTATGACAACTCAATCATGCAGACATTTAAGGAAAAAGAGTCACTGCTGTAGTTAGGAAAATGTTTTAGCCTGGGGGCAGAAATAATCCAATACTAATAGTATTTGATTTTCCTTTTTCTCTTGTTTGCATGGAAATGGTGAGAGTAATAGAAAGAAAAGGTAGGGATGCTAGTCCCTGCCTGCGCTCCCCCCCCGGGGTCATAAAATTCTTGTAAGAGAAATTTCTCCCCAAATGGAGAGTACGTAGTCTATAGAGGACAACCATTTCTCCCCAAATGGAAAGAGTACGTAGTCTATAGAGGACAACAATTTCTCCCCAGATGGAAAGAGTATGCAGTCTATAGAGGACAACTATTTCTCCCCAAATGGAAACAGTACGTAGTCTATAGAGGAAAACTATTTCTCCCCACATGGAAAGAGTACGTAGTCTATAGAGGAAAACTATTTCTGGTGGTAAAACATAAGTATGTTTAGACATTCCCATTTATAACTTTTCTTAATCTAGATAAGTTTTTGCTCAGATCCTATTTTATTTTCTCTGCAGTCTATGTGATTTGTTGACCCATCTCTACTTCTGTACTTTATAAGATTCTTGAGGAAATGTTGTTTGCTTTATTACTATAAATTGTGATTCTATAGCTTTCATACATTTTTTCTTTCTTACAAAATAAAACTATCGTTCAATATATCCAGCTAACTCTCATTGTTTGTTAAAAGATAAGTAATAGGGAGCTACAAGAGAAAAGAAATAATACAGGTTTAGCAGAAACATCTTTTTGAATAGCAAACTAAGACCACGGATTTTTTTTTTTTAAAAGTAAACCCATCATCAGATTTTAAAGCTGCAGATCAAAAAGGATTATGCCCAATCTCTTTTTTTTTTATTAATGTAGAAGTTGAAGCTCAGAGGTCTTAAAATACTTGCCCTCAGCTGTTGGATCCAGTATAATCAGCTGTAAGGTGTCTGCCTGACCTGAAGCTTAGCTCTAGAAGGGTGAGAAAGAGACAAAGAACTTATTGTATGTTAAACTTCAACCTGAACCTCTAGTAATGAGGACAGCCTCCTTTGAAGGTTCCAAACAGGGAGTGGGGTCAAGACTTCTCCTTTTCCCTTGGTTACTTAATTGTTACTTCTCCCTGTCCCCAGACAATGCCAAGCGTGTGTGATAAGCCTTGACCCTCATATCTGCCTCTTTCACCGCCCTCTGTACCAAGCCTTAGGGACAGATATAGTCTGTTTTTATTCTTTTTTTTTCTCAGCCTTTCACCAACATCTTAGCCTCCTCCTCCCTTTGATCAGGAAGCCTGGTGACCTCATGGTCCCAGACGACCACTTCATTCTTACTGGAGAACTCTGTGAACTGAGGCCTCCAGATTTAACTCTTAATGTACTGAAGATTATCAAAGAAACTGGAAAATCTCAAGAAAATGTCCCTTGCTAGGAGGGCCATTGTTTCACTACAAAATCCTATCTTGAATGCCAAAAGCGAAATATTACTTCATTTCTTACTCTAAATATCCCTAGGGAAACTTAATGAAACCCTGGAAAGATGGATGCCTTAGATGAACGTCAAAGAGAAAGAAATGCAGTAAAGAAAGCACATAATTTTCAAAGTAGAATTCTGATCACATTTATTTTGTAAGTAAACAAATAATCCAGGAAGAAATCACTAGGGAGAGGTCTATACCTAACACAATATTGCTGGTATTTACTGAACTGAGTCAAAAACCTAGTAGAATCTCTAAATGCCATCAATAAGAAGTTACAGTGTCCTCGCGGAGGATATATTTGAACACAGATTACATTGCTACTGGAGTCATGCCTATGAGACATCAGAAAAATTGGGATTCTAATAGATTTGAAACACAGGTTGCGTATCTGGGGAAACTGAGAGGTGTCTTTCTACCTCAGAAATTGCATAACCTTGTACAGAGAGCCGAAACCTACTAAATGGATCAGCCGTCTGAAGGGGACTTGAGTGATTTTTCCCAGTCCTGTCATTTTGTGAGCCTCTCATTTTTACAACACTTACGGTAGAGACAAATTGCAAGAGAAAGTTCACTTAGAATGAAAAAAATCAAAGGCTAGCAAACGACTCAAAGATGTTACGGTCTTGGCTTCACCCCTTCCTGGCCTTTTAATAACTACAAGTAATCAAAGCCATTTTAAGGCTTTTATGTATGCTTCCATTATTTTCCTATGCTGTGTAATTCTCACTGTAGAAGCAAGATGTATTTACCTAATCTGTGGACTGACACACAGTAACCAATATCTAAATACAAATGAACCTTTGGGAGAACTGGGAAAGGCTTAATATGTGAGGATCACTCAACCTGTAGAGGTTTATCCTTTTGTGTTTAGGTTCTCTGGTCCCCTCAGGATGCCATCTAGTATAATTGTTTTTTTGAATAGCTCTAGTGATTTTAACAACCTTGCTTGTAGGGTTTTTTTTTTTTTTTCTATGTTTTAAAGTGTTTCTAATTTTTTATGAAAAGTTCCTTCTGACATTTGCTTTGATTTTTTTCCCCATTTAATTTCCATTTATGCCCTTACTCCATTATTTCTAGGAAGTGGGAAACTGAAACTTTGGGTATGATAAAGGCTATTAAAAGCATGTACTTCTGTTGAAACGTCTTACCATTTTGTTCTGGGTATTATCAGCCTCAGTATGGGAATAGAAAGGGAAAAGGTTAAAGTTTACCAGTGTATATTGCCCTTTGTTTTTATTCGCTTTTAAGAGCCTGGGAATAGTGTCTATAATCCCAATGCACCTGAATAACAAAACTCATATCTGTGTATAAATTTTATATATGAAATGATATTGGAAATTGAGAACAAAAATAATTATTTGACAGTGAATCGTCCCAGCATTAAATTGAAAATAAGTAAGCCACTTTACATTTTTAAAATTAAGTAATTACAGATCATTGATCATTGGCTTAATGTTGTTTTCTGATCCTATGATGTGCATACTCACCAGGATTTCAGCTGTAGTTTGTTTAGCTTTGAATCAGGGACATTTTGTACCATGATTCATTTGATGTACCTAAATTTTACAACAGCAACGATTTAGTCTTTTTTATTTATGTTAGCAAAAGGTAATATAATAAAGATGATCTGGAAACTTATCAGGAAAATAGGAACTGCACATTCATGTAAGCACCTTAATGGATATCTTATTATGATGAAGAGTTCAAAGAGGCCAGCCTTTAAGAGGCCAGCTCCTCTTAAATCTTGCAAAGAACAGTTTTTCCTCAGCTAACATTAAAAGAGATTTAACTATTTTAAGAGGTGTTAAAAACTTTGAACCTAGATGTTAATCATTCAACAAATGCTTACGGAGCACCTAATATGTGCTAGTCTGTCTCTGTTTTGATCCCCAGAGATACAGAAGGAAAACTAAAGCAGGTAATCAATCTGGAAATAAGAACTCAGTTCTGGGTGCCTGGGGACCATGCACTGGGACCCATGGCGCCCTGGACAGAAAGGGTCAAGAAAATAAAAATGGCAATTTCATGCTTTATTTCTAGGTGTCACCATGGAATTACTTTTCCTAACCTATAGAATTTATTTTTTTTTTAACTTTTAAAATGTAAGTAAGATACAAATACAGAAGAATATGCAATACAAACATAAAGCTTAATGAATTATCATAAGACCAACACCCTAGTACACACTATTCATGTCAAGAAACTGAAGTATGCCCAGAACCCCAGAAGGTCCTCTATGTGCTCCATTTCATTATAATCACTTCCCACCCCACAAAAGTAGCCATTTTAAAAATTCTTATAGTAATCATCTCTTTGCATTTCTTTATAGTCTTATTACCTTGTTATTCTAGGGACTAGATCAGAGCTTAGCAAATTGCATGTACTCAATAAATTCCTAAACAAGTTAAGTCACTGAAGATGCATTCCTCAAGTATACATCCTTAGAAACTCTGTTTAATCTTTCCTGTTTTTAGGGGTTTTCTTGGGGGGGCAGGAGGTTGGGGTGATTTGGGGATATGTCTCTTAAGTCACTATTATTCTACATTTTTTCCTTCCATCCTTACATTTTCTTACAATTTATTTTTTGAAAAATTAGGTCCATCTGACCTGTAGTTTTGAATATGCCCGTCCTTTGTATTTACCACAATTTGGCAGTTGATGCAGAGGTTTGATTAGACTCAGACTCAGTCCCTTTGGCAACACTGCAAGTTATTTTGTGTTCTTTCATTAGGAGGCACATGCTATTTGGTTGTTCTTTTTTGTGATATCAGCAGCTGTGAATGCTATGACTAGATGCATTAATTTGATGGGAGTTATAAAATGGTGATATTCCATTGTTGTCATTTATTTTTCATTGTCTGGATGGAATAATTCTATACATAGAGGGTCTCCCTCAACTGTTATTTTGGTACCCAATCATATTGGTAAGGCAAGGTAAATGTTTTATTTTTTTCCTTCTATTTCCCATTTCCCACAATGATGAATTTGTCCCCAAACACCTTCTGAAAGTAACTAATTAGTTCTTTTATCCTTTTTTTGCACCATTATCAATTCATGGATTTAAACATATTTTATGAGTGTCAGTCCGACTGGGCTCCTGTAACAAAATACCATAGACTGAATGGCTTCTAAAAATGTATTTCTCACAGTTCTGGATGCTGAAAGTCCAAGAGTAGGGGGTCAGCATGGTCAGGCTCTGGTGAGAGCTCTCCTCTGGCTCACAGACTGAGGACTTCTCGTTGTGTCCTCACATGGTGGAAAGGATAACATAGCTCTCTGGAGTCTCTAAGAGTATGAATTCCATTCATGAGCCTCCATACTCATGACCTAATCACCTCCCGAAGACCCCACCTCCATCACATTAGGGGCATTAGGATTTCAGCATATGAATTTTGGGAGGACACAAACATTCAGTCCATAACAATGGATTTCAATTCATTGCTATTGCTATCCTTATTGGAGTTCAAATCGTCCTACATTTGACCTGCAGGAAACGTACTCAAGTGCCTGGCTTTTGATGCCATCAAATGGGATGATGAGGGTGACTGGGTTATGTGTCTCTCCTCAGCCAGTAGGCTAACCCAGACATCATCAGAGTGGCTGTAGGGTTCCAAAGAGCCACAAGAGACGGCACATTTCAATGTGCAAGTATTTATTAAGTTTCTTAAGTCTCATTAGCCAAAGCAAGTCACATGGGCAAACGCAGGTTCACTGAGAGAGAACTACCTCAGAGTGGAAAATGAGATGAGAATTATTGGTCCATTTTTGCAAACAATCTACCACATATCTAATTGTCTTTCTCTTAAACATCACATACTCTTTTAGCTAGATCTCTAAAGTATTTTCTTTGGCCTTTTCTATAAAACTCAGTAATTTTACCAGTTATAGCTTGTTGTTAGTCAATATTCTCTGGTATGCAGAGAATATGTAGTTTCAATTTTTTTGTTGTTAATTTCAAGGAAGTTTTCTTTAATTATTTTTAGTATTTGTTTTCTCTTGCTTTGGTTTTCTTCTTCAGATATTCCTATTATCCATATACTAATTTTTTCCATGTATTTTCAATATACATTTTTTTCTCCTGAATCATTTTCATCTATTTATTTCATTTTAATTTTTAATATCTTGTTTCTTTTCACAGTTTTCTTTCTCTGAAGTCATTATCTCTTGTGTTCATTTGCTCTCTCATTCTTTCTGATTTATTCTTCATTTCTGAATTTTTTTCCTTTATTTGTAATTCTTTTCTAAGTACCATCATCTTATTTAAGAGTTTAAAATTTTTGATTTATGTCATTCTTTTATATTTTGTATCAATTTTAATTTTTTAGCTCATTTTGAAAAATATTAAGATGGTTTTAATCTCATGGATGTGTTTTTTATTTTCTTTTTTCTTATAGTAACATTGTATGGAATTTGACTTCAACCATTTTTGTTGCTTATTTTTTTGTAAATTAGTTCTCCTAAGGTTTTAGAGAGAGGTGTTGTTCACGACAGCTTTCTGAGATTTCACGGCTCCCTGTGATTTTCCCTTCTCTATCTTTATCTGAATCCTCTCTTCCTTCCTTTCTGTTGTCCACATTGTGCTCAATTCTAATCATATTCCAGAATTTTCCTCCCATTGCCTAGCCCTGTCCAGGAAGGCAGTTTTGGCTGGTCAGATTTGAAATCATAGGATCTAGACTGCTCCAGCTTTCACACTCTACAGTAAGCCCTTGGCATACCAGCTACTGGATTTATCTAAACCCCTCTTTGTGTAAGCTGCTGCTCTTAGTTTGGCTTGATATGCATTCCAGTGCAGGCATGTTGGCTGTTATGGATTCTGTTCTTAGATCTGTCCCATACTTCAGCCTCTTTCTGCTCCTTCCCACACAGATACTAACACACATGGGCATCTTGAGTCTGTGGGAGATGTTTTCCCTCCCACTCGTATTTTGGAGTTCATGGAGGATATTATGTCACCTAGTTAACTGTAAGTGTTATACCTTGGTTTTGGGGTTTTGCTATTTGGTTACCCATTTTTACAAAGAGTTTTACGGAGACTCACAAAGTATGCAGTGCCGTTGCCATGCTCTTTCCAGATTCCCTCACCTCTCTCATCTTTTTATTTTCCCAATTTCTCCATTCCCTCCTCTATTCTAAACCCCAAATCATCTAAAACTGCTATTCCGCACCCCCCCTCCATAAGTTAATTCTTCAACCCAGCATCACAGACTATGCACTTGAGGTCATAGACTATTATCTTGATTTTTAAAAAATAAACACAAATTGATCAATTACAGATGCTTTCTTCCCACGAGCCAAAAGCACTGTGTACTAGATGCCCAATAAAAATTACTTTGGATGATTACTGACACTGTGCATGGCACTCCGGCATTTGGAAGTGTTATAAAAGAGGATAAAAACTGGTTTGAATACCAGCATCTCAGGAAAGTGTTGATATTATATTTCCCAGACAAAATAGGAACTGGGACACGGCTTTCTCTAACTTAGCTCCAAAGTATTTGTTCTGATTAAAGAACATATAACAAAGAAAAAACTCCTTTCCCAGTGAACCATTTCACAATGTTCTCTTAGTCACAGTTCCATTCCAATACAATGTGAATACCAAACATGTAAAGCATGGCATGACAATAGGAAAACTTTATCTGGGTTAGGGACACATTGATCTTCCATAGTGAACATTGCTCTTCTTTCCCTTTCAAAGGGCTGAGTTTGCCCTAAAGGATGTAAAGTTTTAGCCTGATCCTCCTTAGGACCAGTCATAATAATCTGTACTAACAAGCCAGGCTTAGCATGTTATCTAAAACCGTGGAGCAAAGGGAAACCAACTGGTCCATACTAGGGACTTGACTCCCATGAACACTATGATCTAACAAACTGAACTTATTGAAATACAAGTGATTTTTAAAAGAATAATCAGAATAATATTTAATGCAAGAACTCATTACTAAAGTCATGTTTATTCATTTAAAAGTAAGTGACACATTTCTATACACACCAGGAGAAAGTGGTCCATGCTGAGTTCTAATTAAGTATCGCCAGCCTCATGTTTATAGATAGTTTCATAATTACAAAAATTGCCAGGAACCAGTCTTTGATCTAAAACCTATCAGCCTGCATTGAATTACAATCTAATTTGCTTCCTCTGTCCCAAAATGACCAGCTTGTGCTGTAACATGATCTTTTAATAATGTGATATGAAGTCACTGTTCAAACAAAATTTGATTTGTTTAATGAGCAGATACAAAAATAGTGCAGTGATATTTTTGTCTTGAGAAGAAAATTAAAATGCCTTTCAGTTGATGAAGTTGCCTTAGATATAACTACATTTCCAGTGTGCCAGCACCCAAGCAGTTAATGGTAGTGAGAATCAAAGGCCCAAAGAAAGAGGCCCTAATCATAATGATTTTATTCTGAGGGGCAAAACCAGGGCAAAGTCAAACATCACGTGGTCTTGTACTCCGTTTGAAACATGCATTGATAAAGCTGTTTTTGAAGTCAATATTTGTTCGCCTCAGTGTAATTATAGTCCTTTGGGTTTTTCTTGCTAATATGTGTGTGTGTTTGGGGGAGGGAGGATGTATAGATGAGGAGTAACATTGCTATAACAAGTAACTTGCTCTTTCCCTCATAATGCTGTCATTTTTGCTCCCAAGATAGATACTTATAAACTCAATGACTGCTCCCTGTAGCAGTGGCAAAAGTTCCAGAATGGCTGAAATTGAAGATTATGAAAAAGTTCATTGTGAATGACAGCAGGAAGGGTTCATGACTCATTGTAATGTCAAAAAGCACTGACCAGAAAAAGTGTCAAAAGGCTTAGGACTAAGTCCTAATACATTTATTTATTTACATTAGGGCAGTTTATACGTTCCCGGTAATCTGTACTCTTCCCGGGTATATGAAATTTCTTGTGCAACTAATTTACCAAATTCTATGATTTACTTTGCTCTTCTGAGCCAAGACATGTTCATGAAGTCCCTCAGTGTCATCAGTGACTATTCTCTCCCTTTGAAGAAAAACAATAATTTACATCTCTGTCACATTCTAAGAACAAGAATTCCTATTTAAGAACTTGATAAAAACCTAATACTTTAAGCTCTATATTTTGGATTAGTGTCCAAACTTACATTGAAGAGAGACTTATAGTGATATTATCCCTTCGACAATTGTCCCATGGATTGCCTTGGATGTTAAAAACTCAAAATAATGTTTGCTTACCTCAAGTTTTAATGTTTTGTTACAGATGTAATAATCCAGTGTGACAAGAAATTAATTATAAATTTAAATAAATTAAACAAATTACTGAAAGCATTTTTTTTTTCTAAAATTATCTATTATTCTATCTAAAATAGCACATTTAGCATCCTCAAAATTATTACCTCCTCCTCCAAGTACTCTGGGAACATTCACAAAAATACATTCAATTTCTTCTAATTTCTTCCCCTATTACCACTCCCCTCTCTAAAATCCTAAAAGGCCTCTTGTCTCTCAAATGAAGTGGACTCTTTTCATTACATTTTTTATATTAATTCACTCTATTGATAATTCTCTTGTTCCTCCATTTTTTCAACAAAAAGTTGAGAGCCCTCTCTGTAGCAGACATGATTTTGGGTATTAGGGATAAAGTAGGGATCAAAACAAGAGATTCTCTGTCCTCATGCTGCTAAAGTCTGGAAGACAGGAAAAATTAATCCATAATAAAATATCAGATATTGAAAAGTACTGTAAAGAAAAGTAAGCAGAGGGACTTCCCTGGCAGTCTAGTGGTTAAGACTCTGAGCTTCCACTGCAGGGGGTGTGGGTTCGATCCCTGGTCAGGGAACTAAGAACCTGCATGCTACTTGGAGCGGCCAAAAAAAAAAAAAAGGAAAACATTAAAAAAAAAAAAAAACAGAAAAAGAAAAATAAAGCAGAAATAAAAAGAAAAAGGAAAAATCAAGCGAAGTAAGGGGAGAAGATTAAACGGTATCTACGAGGGTTTTTCCCGGCACTATAATCTGATCTGGGACCTGAATTAAGTGAGGGAGTAAACAGGGTGAATATTTGGGGAAAGGTATTTTTAGGCAGCAGGACAAACAGAGGCTTGAAGAATGTATATTGACATTTTTGGAAAGTTAGCTGGATGGAGGGAGAGTGGCTGGAAATTAGAACAAAAAGGTGCCTAGGAGTTGGATTATATAAGACCTCAAAGCCACAGTAGATTCTTTGCTTTTATGGTATATTCTATGGGAAGATTTCATGCAGGGAGAGGCATGTTCATCAAAAGAAGTCGTTTCAGTCGCTTTGGCTGTTATATGGAGAGTCAACTGTGTGTGTGTGTGTTTGGGGTGGTGGAATGAGTATGGCAAGAGTAGAAGCTGGGAGACCAGGTAGAATATGATATCAGTAATCCAAGTTATTTATTATGATGGCCTAGACTAGATAAGAGGACCTGGTTTAGGAGAGGAACAGCAAATGTGGTAAGAAGATCTGACTTCAGAAAATAGTTTAAATGTATAACTGAAGGACTTTAATGGAGTAGATGAGGAATGTGGAAAAAAAAAAAGAGGCAACAGAGATAATTCCAATGTTTTTGACATGAGCAGCTAGGCAAATGTTGGTGACATCTATTCACAAGAGAAACTGAGTCAGAAACAGAGCAGGGGAGAATTGAGTTCAGTTTAAGATACATTTGAGTTTATTAGACATATAAGTGGAGATATTAAATAGCAAGTTGGATAAAAGTCTTGAGCTATGGAAGAAGTTGGGTCTGGAATTGTAAAAATGGGAGTCATCAGTTTCCAAATTGTATTTAAAAGTATGAGTCTGAATGGAATAACCAGTGGTTGAGTGTAGATGAGAAGAGAGGAGAAGTGAAGAGGAGAGAAGAGGTCCCCAAATGGAGTACTGGTGAGAAGAATCCAATGAAGCCTATTGAAAAAGTGAAGACAGTGAGACAGCAAGGGAACAATGATGTGTCCCTCCCAGAGGCCAAGTAAGGAAAGGTTTGCAAGAGTGAACTGTATCAGGTGCTTTGAGAAAGTCAAGGAAGATGAACACTTAGAAATTATCCTTGGATTTGCAATATGAAGTCATTCATGACCTTAACAAGAAAAATTTTGTTCAAATGTTGGAAACAAAAGCTTGCTTGGTGTAGGTTCAAGAGAGAATGATCAGGGTTGTAATGAATAGCATTCAAGGAGATTTTCAGTTAAAAAAAAAAAAAAAGGAGAGAGAGGGAAATGTGGCAACAAATATTAAATTGAAGAAAGAACTGCCATCAGGGAAAGTGAGAGCTAAATTCTTGAAGGAAATCAGGGAGAAATTCCATGTTGTATTATCCATTTGGAAGATCCAGAAAGGCACACCCCAAGTAAAGCTGTGTCAATGACATATGGGTCCACCAACTCAGATCCATGGGAAAACAGAACAGGAATGAGAAGAAGACAAGTTGAAGCAGAATAGTCTACGATTTTTGCTTGGAATAGTTTCGGCACTTCGGGGATTCATTTTTATGGTTATAGGGGTATATGTTACATAAGCATATTACGGTGGTTTAGAGATAGGAGGACACTTTTTTTACTGAATTCTTTTCCTAAATATTCTATTCCACTATAACAGACTTAAATATTGCTTCTAAACTGATATATCTCAAATCCAAAATCATCTTTCTAATTCATTTTCTGAGTAACAGATGCCAATTAACAATTATTTGCTGGGTACCTACCACTGGAATTCCCACTGAAAATTCAACTGAGCATGCTTTAGAATCAAAATCATTATCTTCTTGAAATATGCCTTTGTTCCTCTCATCGCTCCTTTGTATAATAGTCCCTCCATTATTCCCAACACCCTGGCTTATAAACTTGACTTCCTTGTCTTCATGGTCTTACAGCCAATCATCTACCAAAGTACCTGTGCAGTGTGGTCCCTACTTCCACTTCCCCTTTCCATTTGTACTGCCAGTTCCTTAATTCATACCCTCATCAACGCTCACATTGACCACGCAATGCCCTCCTATGCATTTCCTATATTGCCCCACAATCTAGCCTTTCACATTGTTAAATTTTCTTATCATCCACCTGTATAATCATATCACTCCCTTCCTCTTTAATTTTCTTGAATATCATTATGTAAGGAATTTAACCTCTTAGTGTAACTTTCAAGGTATTCAGTCATTTGGTTTCATCCTGATTTTGAAGGTAAATAGTTTTCTGGAAGGTTGGACAGCTGGGGAGTAGAGAAAGGAAACAAGGGATGCCAGGCACTGAAATTGCTTTTTCCTTAAAATAGAATATGATTTTGTCAATGTGAGCATAAGGTAAGAAAGCCCAGGTGTCTGTAAATTTTTCCTATTGAAAGCATAAAGTGATTGAATGTGTTGTGTTTTTTTTTTCCCTGAAAACTGATGAGAATCCAAATTATAAAAATACTGGGATATGGCAAAAACTTCAGATTTTCAGATCTAAAATATTCCTAATTTTCTGGTACAGAGTCACTGATGGCAGGTCATCATCCCCACAAGTGACATTCTACAAAAGAAATGAGGCTATTGTAATTTTGTATTCTTTGCTTAAAATAATAATAATGATAGTAATAATAACAATAATAGTAATAAGGACCAATCTAAATTTATGGTTTGAATTTGTTATGCTGCCATAAGTTCATAGTCCATTCTGATGAGCTGTACCGATCCTGCATCAGTATATACAGGTATTCCCTGCTTTGCAAAAGTTCTGTTTATGCCACTTTGCTTTTACGGAAGACCTACCTTAGTACCTGTTTTCACTAACTGAAAGAAATCCAAAGAGGCTTTTTGCTTTTACGCGTTTGTTTTGCAGCCAGCCGTCCTAGAGGCAGCACACACCCAGAGCAGTGAGAGTGGCCCTGCCAAGCTCCTTCCCTGGGAACTGCACTCAGCATCTCAGCCTCGAGCCGCCATAGCTTTGAACTGTGTCTGTGACCGTCTGTGCTTTATCTCAGTTTATTATGTGCACCCGTTATCCAGATGTGTCTTAAGGTAATTGCTTCTTCACTTTACACCATTTCAGCTTACAAAAGTTTTCATAGGAACACTCTCCTTTCAGATAGCAGGGAAAACCTGTATTCTTTGCATCATACCTCTTAGTCACTGTTCCATTCTTCCATGTTTGCTCATGCTGTTGCCTCCGCTTTTGATGTCCACTCCTTACTTCATATTACATTTCCCTTAAGTTTCAAGTTTCCTATAAAATGCTGCTTCTATTGTAAAGCCTTTTTCCTGCAGCACTTTGACGTTACCTCTATTCCTGCATTTATTACCTCTATTCCTGCATTTATTTTATGTCTTCCTTGTGCAGAGGTTAACTGATAATGTGTCTGGGAGCTGACCACATCATCATTTCTCTATGCTCACAGCTGCTGTTGCCCAGTTGCCTTACTCTGGGCAGATGATTAATTATATTTGCAATGGTGGGATTTAATGGACCAGCATACATAGGAGAATCTTTCATTGCAATAGGATCCTTCTGGACAAGGGTTATCTCCCAAAGGTGAGATTGTGAAAATGTACTTCGGGGGATATGGGACAGTAATTATGAGGATAGTTTTATTTTTTAAACCATTTTAAAGTATACAATTCAGTGATTTTTAGTATATTCACAATGTTGTGAAACCCTCACCACTATCTAATTTTAGACACAAAAAGAAACCCTAAACCTCCCAATTCATCCTCACCTCTGGCAACCACTAATCTACCTTCTGTCTCTACGGATTTGTCTATTCTGGACATCTCATATAAATGGAATCATGCAGTAGGTGACTTTTTGTGTCTGGCTCCTTTCACTTAGCAGAATGTTGTCAAGCTTCATCCATGCTGCAGTATGTATCAGGACTTTCTTCATTCATTTTTATGGCTGAATAATATTCCATTGTGCAGATACATTTTTTAATCTATTCTAATCTATTTGATGGACATTTAGATTGTTTTCACTTTTTGGCTATTATGAATAATGCTGCTATGAACATTCATGTACGAGTTTTTGTGTGAACATATGTTTCCAGTTTTCCTGGGTATAAACATAGGAGCGATATTACTGGGTCATAGAGTAATTCTATATTTAACCTACTGAGAAGCTGCCAAACTTCCCCATAGGTGCTGTCCATTTTACATTCCCACCAATATATGATGGTTCCACTTTTCCACATACTTACTGACACTACCAACACTTGTTATTTTCTGTTTTTTTTTTTTTTAATAATGTCTTTTCATGTGCTTATTAGTCATTGTATATCTTCTTTGGAGAAACATTTATTCAAATCCTTTTTCCATTTTTAAATTGGGTTATTTATCTTTTTATTGTGGAGCTCTAAATATTCTCTATATATTCAGGCCCTTCTCAGATACATGATTTGCAAATAGTTTCTCCCATTCTAATAGTTATCTTTTAATATTCTTGTGGTTTTGGTGTCATGTTTAAGAAAGTATTGCCTAATCCAAAGTCATGAAGATTTACACCTATGTTTCTGTTTTGTAATTTTAGTTTTTATAGTTAGCCTTTGATCCATTCTGAGTTAATTTTTGCATATAATATCAGGTAAGGGGATAAAATTTATTATTTTGAATGTGGATATCCAATTGTCCCAGTACCATTTGTTGAAAAGACTATTCTTTCCCTCACTGAATAGTCTTGGCATCCTTGTCTAAAATCAATTGAACATAGATATGTGGGTTTCTGTCTGTAATCTCAATTCTATTCCATTGATATATTCATTTGTGCTCATGCCAGTAACACACACTTTTTTTGTTTTTTAATGTGGGATTTTAAATTTTTTTTTAAATTTATTTATTATTTATTTATTTTTGGCTGTGTTGGGTCTCTGCTGCTGTGTGGGCTTTCTCCAGTTGAGGTGAGTGGGGGCTACTCTTCGCTGCGGTGCACGGGCTTCTCATTGCGGTGGCTTCTCTTGTTGCGGAGCACGGGCTCTAGGGTGTGCAGGCTTCAGTAGTTGTGGCACATGGGCTCAGTAGTTGTGGCGCATGGGCTTAGTTGCTCTGCAGCATGTGGGATCTTCCTGGACCAGGGATCAAACCAGTGTCCCTTGCATTGGCAGGCAGATTCTTAACCACTGCACCACCAGGGAAGTCCCCACATGCTTTTAATTTCTATAGCTTTGTAGCAAGTTTTGGAATCATGTGTGAGTCCTCCAACTTGTTTCTTTTTCAAGGTCATTTTAGCTATTCAGGATCCCTTGTATTTCCATATGAATTTTAGGTCAATGTTGAATAGGAGTGGTAATAGCAGACATTCTTGTTATTCCTGATCTTAGGGGGAATAATAGTATTCTGACAACTGCTATCTATTAACTTGAGAGTTTAATCTATTTACAGTTAAAGTAATTACTGAAAAGAAGAACTTCCTTCTGCCAATTTGCAGTTTGTTTTCTCTATGCTATATCTTTTTCTGTTCCTTAATTCCCCCTTATAAGTATTAAATAGGTATCTTCTTGTCTATCAGTTAGATTCTCTTACTGTTTTTATATTATTTACTTTTGAGTTATTTTCTTAGTGGTTGCCTTGGGAATCTTAATCAACAATAAACTAACACTCTAGTTTGAATTAATACTGATTTAATTTTAATAGTATACAAAACCTTTTTTCCTATATATCTTGTGGGTTCTACTTATTCTCTTATGTCTTTTCATTTCAGCCTGAAAACTCCCTTTAGCATTTCTTGTAGGGAGAGTCTAATAGCCCTATAGTTTTTATCTCTTTCTCTTTTTGTTCTTCTGAGAATGCTTATTTTGTCCTTTAATTTTGAAAGATAGTTGCTGGATATAGAATTCATGGTTGACAGCTTTTTTCTTTTAGAACTTTGAATATGTCATCTTACTACTGTTATGGACCCTCAAAATTCATATATTGAGACCCTAACCCCTAATATGATGGTGTTAAGATGTGGTGTCTTTGTGGGGTCATGAGGATGGAGTCCTCATGATTGGGATTAGTGCCCTTATAACAGAGACCCCAGAAAGCTCTCTTTGAAGACACAGTGAGAAGATTGCCATCTATGATCCAGGAAGCAAAACCTCTCCAGACACTGAATATTTGGGCACCTTGATTGTGGACTTTCCAACCTTCAGAACTGTGAGAAATAAATTTCTGTTGTTTGTAAGCCACCCCAGCTATGGTATTATGTTATAGCAGCCCAAACTAAGACAACTACCTTCAGGCCACCATGGTTTCTAATGAGAAACCAGCTGTTAATTCTGTTAAGGATCCCTGTATATGAGTTGCTTCAGTCTTGCTTCTTTCAAGACTCTTTGTCATTGACTTTTATCAGTTTTATTATGATGCATGTGGATCTCTTGGAGTTTACGTAAAATTCGTTGAGCTTCCAAGTTGTGTACATTAATGTTTTTCATCAATTTTTAGAAGTTTCTGACCATAATTTCTTCAAATAACTCTACCCCTTTCTCTTTATTAATATTTGATACAGATTGTCACTAGCATTCTCACTCAGTCTGTATGTCAGATTGACAGACCTTACATTTCTGAATCTAGCTTGTCATTTCATTAGTCACAGCACAAGATTAAAACAATGATAAACTAATCAGATGCGAACAGAAGTTTGTTCTCTACATTCACACTTAAAGATAATATTTGTAACATGGATTTATAACATTATTCTTAAAATGTTCAATACCTTAAGTAAATATTTTACTTTTAGATATTAATTATCATATGAATTCATCATGAATAACAAGATACATTTTAAAACTAAGCATACAAAATAGGAACAAAAACATCTACAACAGTTTCAGTGGTTTTTAAAAACATTAATGCTCAGTACAATACTTTATAAAATATCACTGAATGTCAACATAATGGTAAATATTTAGAAGTCTTTTTTGAGAATTCTTAGTATTGAAAAAGAATAATCAGATATAATTGGAGAAACACTTGTTATTCCCTTCACAGTGAAACTTGTTGTAAATAATACATGAAAAATAATCTGATCTTAAACTAAAATGTGTTCTTTTATTAGAAAATACTGTTAAAAGATACATAGAAAATATTGCTGAAGATTTAGAAAAGCAACTAATAGATCAAATTACTTAGCGTGGGAGTTTGCTATATAGTTGGATGGAAGAACATATTTCTAACAACAAGTCCTACCTTAGGAAATCTGATAGATGATAAAATACTCAAATTATTGTTGTCTGTGAACCTCTCAAAAGAATATGCATTGGATAATGTTTCAACAGTAAATAATTCTTTTAATTAACAGTAAATAATTCTTTTAATTAATTAGAAAAATATGTAAATGTAACCACCATAGACTGATTACCTTGACTGCAGTTTTTTTTTAAATGAGTGGAAGACAACGTTGAGGAAGCTGCATCATGCATGAAATGTATTCATTACATTATTTATAGCCAAGCTATTAAAGCAAGGAGAATAAAGGCAGCAGTGCACCAAATGCTTTACTATGTCAGTATTATTCATTTAAAAAATTAATACATAATAAAATCTTTAAAATAGCTCATAATGAGAAGAGATGTGACCTTGAAGATCACATGTATTACTTAGAAATGTGCTGGCTGCTTTGTCACAAAAACTTAAGAGTTGAGCTATACATTTTTTATTTTAGAGAAAAAAGAAGTTTTCCAGATACGTGGAAATTTTCGCATATGGTTTCAGGCAAATGTTAAAGAGAAAATGTGACCCTTCAAAGTACAGTAGAATTTTAACAGTGAATGGGTAGTTTTTGAGTTTTTGAAAGAAACTTGGGGTATAAAGTAAAAATTTTTGATATGGCTTCTCAGTGATTATTTCCATTACACAATTTTGTTGCTGAAAATAAATGTGTGTCATCTATAAAAATATTTAGATTTTCAAACTCAGAAATAAAAATTTCTAACATATTTAAAAATCTTCCAAATGAATGGTTCTATGGTTGTTCAATCTACTTGTTAACAATATTAAAAGGCAGCATTTTCTTATCAGCTTAAAAGAAGTACTGGGTATTAGGGAAAATGAAATTTTACCAAATCAATTTCAGTAAAAACGTTGACAGAATTTGTGAGTGTGACTGAAATATTAATATCATGATGTGGTAGGCACAGTTGACAGTACTTCTTCAGTTTGAAAATAACCTCATTATGACATCTTTTTTTACCTGCAACAGTGATTAAAATCAGTTATTTATATAAACCGAACTAAGAATCAAACGTTGAATTTGTGGACTCAAAGAGCTTTACTAGATTTTCAAAATTACCAAAGTGTTTTCTATCATAGTATCTGTGAGGGAAATGTTTTTTAAATCATTAATAAATAAAACAAAATCTGAAATACTTTATCTTTCTTTTTTAATTTATATTTTTACATATTTTATAATATATTAAATCGTAAATACAATAGCATATGATTTATAAACAAATACCTAAGACATATTTTTTGTAATTATGCAAATCTATGTACTAACTTCTGATTTGACTTTTGTTTTAGGTATTAATATTATACAACAGCAACTGAAATACTGGGTTCTCTGCTCTTAATTTAAACTATATTAAAGCTGTTATGAGGAATATTTTTGTCTTCTCTTTATTTTAAATTATCCATTTCTGGGAAAATGCTGGAAGATTATTTTATTTTTAATTAGATCATGTTTGTTTTTGACACATTCCTACCCTTTATCTGAGTTAGGATAGTGAAAGTTTTCTCATATCCTCCAAAATTAGTTCACATCTGGTCCCACTTTTTCATTTTAAGGTATCCAGAATTTATTTTTTTCCTCTGAAAATGCAGTTGAGTTGTAAACTATGCTGGAAATACAGGTAAGATAGCCTAGAATGAGTTGCATGCGTACTTGATAGAGAATTTTATGTACCACAGTTAAGAGGACAAAAGCCAAGACACATATTTTGCTAGGGTAATTGAGTTTGAATGGTAATTTCTTTTAACAATGTAACTTTGAATTTAAAAAGTCAGGGGCAAAATATTCCATAAATATAATTTGGAGTCAGACTAGAACAGACAGTAGAGGATCAAATTCAACAAAAGGCTAGTGTGAACAATTCCCAAATCTATAATAAGATAATGATTACAGTAATAGTTGTAGTTGTAGTAGTATCAGCAGCAGAAGTGTTGACAGTGGTTGCAATAAATAAAAATAATAGCTATTTGAGCACAATTTTAAACACCTTACATATAATTATTCATTTAATTCTCACAACAAACCCACAAGGTTGGTACTAAAATTACACTCATTATACAGATGAGGAAACAAAGCTTAGAAATGTAAACAACTGGTCTCTAAACTCACATCTAGTAACTGGAATAATAAGGATTCAGAGCAGAAATTGTAGGCCAAGTCTATGCTCTTATCTAAAGTACTATATTCAGTGGTGCAGCAATGGGAGAGGAGTTATTACTCAGGATCAGATCCAGGCATACCTCAGAGATATTGTGGGTTAGATAAATCAAATATCACAATAAAGTGAGTCACACAAATTTTTTAGTTTCCTAGTGCATATAGCAATTTTGTTTACACTAACTTGCAGTCTTTTAAGTGTGCAATAACATTACATCTAAAAAAAGTACATAACTTAAAAAATACTTTATTGCTTAGAAATGCTAACCCAACCATCATCTGACAATGCAGGGTTGTCACAAAACCTTCAATTTGTAAAAAACTCAGCACCTGTGAAGCACAATAAAACGAGGTAGGCCTGTAAATAAAAGGACTCACAAGACTCTATAGGGTGGAGTTTGGGATTAAAATATACTCACTACTATATATAAAATAGATAACCAACAAGGACCTACTGTATAGCACAGGGAACTATACTCAATACCTTGTGATAACCTATAATAGAAAATAATCTAAGAAAGAATATATATATATATATATTTGAATCACTTTGCTGTACACCTGAAACTAACACAACATTGTAAATCAACTATATTTCAATAAAAATTTTTACAAAAGGCTCTATAGGGCGTATTTACCTAAGGATTAAATAAAACTCAAGGATGGTAAAGGAATGTATCTGCAACAAAAGGTGCTGTAATATTCAGTTAACTATGGTGCTGGTTAATAACTGGTAAAAATTACTTTTGAGCATTATTTCATACCATCCAATAAAGCATAACAGGAGAAAGAAAACACAGGCAACCACAGAGAGCTCTGAAAACTGTCAGGAGAAGTTCCCAGCTCTTTTTCTTCTTTGGATTATGAAACCCAAGATATATGTGTGAGGCATCTCAGTTTCATGGGAGCCCAAATCTGAGTTTGCTGCAGAGTCTTTCACACTCCTCTTATCAGGTAGCTAAAGCCAGGGTATAACTGATTAAGTCATTTGAAAACTATCAATCTATACCACAGTATACAACATAGACACGCTAGTACTGCGTGTCTCCAGAGGTGTTTCAAACTTTGAATATCACAATATAATTCACTTATCAACACATCTCATCCTTATCTTGGCCAAGGGTCAGTACCAGACTTCCGGGTATCCCGGATATAAGCATGGAGTTGCCCCAGTCCAGCTGTAACCTCCTCCTTACACAGGCAAGATAATCATGTTTTTTGATGGTCAGAACTTTATATTTTAATCAATTTCAACATATTTATTTTTTCTTTTATAGTTAGAGCTTTTGTTTACCCTCCAAGAAATCTAGTGCTACTCCAATGTTGTGAAGATGTTCTCTGATATTCCCTTCAATGTATCATTCTGGAAACTTATAACTCTGGCATCTATGATTAGAGCTGATATTCACATAGGATTAAGATATTTGGATGGAGTGAAATAGGGAAAAATAACTTTTTTCCATATGGTTAACTAGTTATAGCAGCTTCTGCTGAAAAGATTTTATTCTCCCATTTAACTGGCTGAGCACCTTTGACAAAAATTGATTGATAGTGTTAAGTGTGGGTCTATTTCTAGACTTTGTCTTGTTCCATTGATCTGTTTGTCTATCTTCACACCAGTACCACACTATTGTGACCATCAGAGATGCACAGTTAAGTCCTGAATTGAGCTGATCTAAGTCCCCAAACTTTGCTCTTCTTCAAGATATATATATATATATATTGGGCTATTCTATATCCTTTGTATTTCCATATACTTTTTAGAATCAACTTGTCAATTCTCCCCTTGCCAAAAATAGCCTTTTAGGATTACAATGAAAATATAGAACAATTTTAGAAGAATAAATATTTTAATAATATTGAGTCTTCTCACCCATGCACATGGTAAGCTCTCTCCATTTACATACATAAAACATATCCTTCAACAGTGTTTTGTGGGTTTTAGGGTAGAGGCTTTGCATATCTCTACTAAGAGTCTTCTTAATAATTTTGTTTTTAATGGTATTACAAATGATATATTTATACTTCATTTTCAATTTATTTGTTGCCTAGTTTATAAAGATACGATTGACTTTTGTATATTTACCTACTGTGCTCATAAACTACTTATAATTTCTAGTAGCTTATTGGTAGAATCATTAGGCTTTTCTACCTACACAATCTTATTGTCTCTGAATAAAGGTATTTTATTTTTTTCTTTTCAACCATATGTACATATAATGTTTAATAATAGCATAAAAGTGTATATAATTTTATATAATAACACACATAATATATAATGTATATAATGCATAATATATATATATCTAATATGTAATTAGATATAATACATTATATATAATTTAGGATATAATTTTTATATACCAGTATATAATATATAGTGCACTATATACATATATATATATATATATACAATGTATATAATACTGTATATGCTATCACGTATATCATGTATATAATAATATATGCATATGTGTATATATATACAATTATATATACCATATACAATGCACATAATATGTATATGACTCCCACTCTCTCTGTATGTGTATATATATATACATATAAATATATGTACACACACTGGGCACTGATCTGACCTCCTCTTCTCTTTTAAAATGCAAATATTATGTGAGGGATAAGGTTCTAAAAAAGTCAGGCAGTTGTTTACTTTTCCGAAACATAACGGTTGTATAGAATGTTCATTGCACAAGGGTCATGGCAGAGAGCTGCAGGAGAGTGGGGGCTGAAATCTGGCTCATTCTCTAGTTATAGAGCCATGCATCCCAGCATCTTTTGAGTAGGGTTGGATTCTCCTGGATAAAATGGAAACTTCCTAATTCACAGAAGTCACCTCGTGAGTCAACAGTAAACACGTAGCTGAAAGAAGGCTTTGCGTGGGAATAGGGAAGCTACGAAAGCTACGAAGAAAGCGCTGGGCAGCAAAATAAAGGGGAAGGAGTACACTGAGCAAGAAACATGATGAAGACAAGTTTCCAGTTTTGTTCAATATACTTTCAGTGGTGATGGCCTTTATCCATTTTTCTTCCTTTGCATAATTTAAACTTACTATTTAGTGTAATACGAAAGTTTAAAATGTAAAGGACTATAGTCCTTTCACCCTTTAAATTGTTGTTGAATATCTATGAATACTATATAGCAAGATTAAAAAAATGAATAATATGTAGTTACTGTACTTGTATCACCTGTGATGGAACTTCTGTTCCTCTTCCTCAGCCATGACATTAGGTTGGATCTGACCTCAATCACCCCCACTCTGTGTTCCTGACAGTGACTTTAACTGGATAAAGCCAAACTCTCATATTCCAATCACAGAGAATGGTTCTCGTATAAAAATTTGACCCAGTTTGGGTAAAATAGACTACAGAAGGTGTTTTCTGGATATTTGACTTCTATGAGGTTCATTTCTTTTCTGGAGGAGCTGCTGGGAGAGATGCTTCTGTTTGGGTGGAACGTTGCAGAGCTACCACAAGAGGGAGCTTGGTGAGAGTGCCCTAGAGGAAGGTGTGGCCAAAAGGATGATAGAGAAACAGAACCGGAGCTCTCTTAACACTCTCAGCTTATTTTTTTGTTTAATCCTAGATAAACTGAAATTAAGAGCATGTGGATATTGGCATGTACCAACCTATGTAGTAGTCTGGGAGAAAATAAGGCTAGAAAGTAAGGTTTGAACTAAAAAAAAAAAAAGAATAATTTTGAATTTACTAAAAGTTTTCTTCTAAGCATTGTGGAGACATCTATGATATTTTATGTGAAGAATAAATATTTTTATGACAAATGTCAAATGATATACCTCTGCAGTTGGACATAAAGGAGACCTAAATTTTGGATAGCTAACATCCTGGAAGTTTTAATATGCAACACAGGTCTCTGTATAATCATAATAAAAGGTGTAATCAATTGAACATTGTCAGTTAATTGCAATCTGAATGGTCCAGGATGCCATGCTTCTCGTCAAACTTAATTTGAATCTTTTTAAAAGGTAAGGTTGGATTTTAGCTGGTTTGAAGTCTTTCCCAAAGCATGACTTTCCAGCTGAACTCCCTTCATTATGAACAGGAATAAAGTGATGCGCTTGACACAGCCAGATGAAACACATCACCACTGTACCTGACAGCCAAGAAATTTAAACTGACAAGAGCCTCTTAAAAGAGTCACAGAAAAAGTGGACTTTGAACTGCGAGTGCAAACAATAGACGCTGGTTTGGCTTTGGGCATAACGGGGGAATCCTTTTTTAAACAGCTCCTTTCTCATATGTCTACTTCAGGAACTAGGGTTTTTCCTCTTATTTGCAGTTTCTTAGAGAGCTTTGCATATCCAAACTATGAAAAGGAGAAGCAGTGAACTAAAAACATGTATAGTGTTTACACAACCCATTATTTTGGCTTCACTTTCTATAATTAAAGACAAAGTTTATTTTCCCTGCTGCCTCAATGAGAATACAACCTGTTTCTCCCCACTCTTCCACATAACTCTAACTGACAGTACCACCCAGTCAGGCAGCATGCTGAAAATGTCACTTATTTCATTACCTAATCACTCAGCAAATTCTGTTGCTTGTACATGCAAATACATTAAAAGGAATTCATTCATTTATGTCCATCTCTCCTACTTTCACAGTCCACATAATCATTACTTCTTAACTAATATGCTAATCAATATTTATGTTCACTAAGTACTTTGAGCTGTCTTCTTCCCGGGGCTTGTTAAAAATGTATTTGCCCACTCCATTTGAAGTTAGGCATAGCCATGTGACTTTCTTTGGCCCATAAAACGTGAGCACAAATAATGTCTGTTACTTCCAGGTGAAAGCTTTAAAAGTCAATATATAATGTTCCATCTTTCCTTTTTATACCTTCACAGTTAAGAAAGCTCAGAGATGGAGCTTCCCTCTGTCAGGTTCAGGGAGAATGACATGGGACAGAGCCCTAGTTGACCCTCAATGGCCCTGTGACTCATTCTGACCAATGAAACATGAGCAGAAGTGGCATGAGTCCCTTCCAGGCTGAAACTAGAGAGCCTCCTCGTTCCCTCTCTACTGTTCCTTCAAGAAATGACAACGGGGATTTGCCTGGTGGTCCAGTGGTAAAGAATCTGCCTTCCAATGCAGGGGACATGGGTTCGATCCCTGGTAGGGGAATTAAGATCCCATATGCTGCGGGGCAACTAAGCCCGTGCGCCACAACTAGAGAGAGAAAAAGCCGCACGCTGCAACTAGAGAGAAGCCGTCACACCGCAACAAAAGATCCTCCCTGTCTCAACGAAGAGATCCTGTGTGCCACAACTAAGACCCAATGCAGCCAATAAATAAATAAATAAACAAACAAACAAACAAACAAACAACTAGAGAGAGAAAAAGCCGCACACTGCAACTAGAGAGAAGCCGGCACACCGCAACAAAAGATCCTGCCTGTCTCAACGAAGAGATCCTGTGTACCGCAACTAAGACCCAATGCAGCCAATCAATCAATCAATCAATCAATCAATAAATATTGGAAAAAGAAAACAAAAAGAAATGACAATGAAACCGTATATTGAGTTGTTACCACCATATTGTAGCAATCTGTATCTCCAAGACACCTTATACCCAAGCATGAGGCCTAATCCACAATGAACTTTATATGAGTAAGAGATATACCACATAGTGATAAAACTTTTGATTCACCAGAGTGATATAAAAATTCTAAATTTGAATACATCTAATGAAATCAAAATATGTAAAGACAAAATTGATAGAACCATAAAGAGAAGTTGCCAAATTCACTACCGTAGTCATGCCAAGAATCACTTTAAAAACAACAGCATATATTAGTGACGGAATTGAACGTTGAACAGGAAAGTCAGTTAAGTTTAACTTAATGCACCTATATGGAGCCCTGCATGCAACAATGAGAGAACCCACATTCTCCTCAAGCACGCAAGAAACACACGTGAAAACTGAGCATGTACGTGGTCATAAAGCAAGCCTCAAGAAATGTCAGAGATGAGTATCCTAAAGACTCTTGCAGAGCATGGGCAATAAAGAAAACATTACTCAGTTGTGAGCTGGCTTAACTTAGAACCTTAAAAACAGGCGAGGAGGATGATATATGAAAGGTAAACAATATATACATCAAATTATTTGTAAACTCTTTAGCAAAATATGAAAACAACAAATCTAGGAACTTTAAATATCATTACAGCAATACAAAAGTGGTTATTAAAAAAATTACAAATGACATTCATTATAGTAACAGATGAAAGGAAGATAATCTTATCTCAAAAGATATAGGAAAAGCATTCATGATTAAAATGCTTAGTAATTTAGGGAGAAAAGGAACCTTCTTAAATGTGTTAAATTATCTACCAATATTCTATAGCAAAAATGTCTTTACTGTTGAAAGCTTTCTCATTCAATCAGTGACAAGCAAAGATATCAACTATCATCATATCTACTTCCTTTTTTACTGGCGGCATCAGCAGATAATAGTATATAAGTTAAATAGACAAAAAAAAATAAAAAAGATACATGGTTAGTCAAGGGAAAAAACAAGTCCAAACTGTCATTATCTTGTATAATGGAATTCTTTTCATAAAAAAGATGTCAGTTACAGAACATCATTAGAATTAATACGTTTGGCAAGATGGCTGGATATAAGATCAAAATGCAAAAATAAATTATATTGATACCTACTAGCAGCAATGACCAATCTTGTCCTCTCAGCCAAATTCTGGACTTGCTATCCAGTATTCTGTTTATGATGCTGATAATCCATTCTGCAATCCTATGCTAGCTTTTCTATTGTTTCCCCAATTCTGACATCATGACATATATAAAAAGTAGTAATATTTGTTTAGCAACATAGAGCAAATGGGCAAGGCTGTTTCTGGGCAGAGAAAACCAGTCCTGACTCCTTCATGCCACATGCTCTTTCATATTGATAAACCAACTTGAAGCTTACAAAGCGCATTCATAGACATTTCACAGACATTTGATCTAGCAGGTAGAAATATGCAATCACCCCAATGAAGTTATTTTTTAATCAATCTGATTAAAATGGTTATTATGCACATGTATACCTGTTATCTGATACACTCTCCTGCAACACAGCCTACTTAGAACTGATTGAGAAAGTTTATCATTAATTCCTATTATAATACTGAATTGACTCATAAAACCATTCATTTGCTCCTACAAATATCTTTCTTTTTGCCATGAATGTGAAAGACGGTGTTTGGACCAGGTACAATAGTTGTCTCAGTATGAATTGGGCTTGGAATGCTCTTTTAATCTCAAGACCTATAAGACAAGACTTCTAACTTCAGTATTTGGAAACATTAGGCAGTTTCAGGATGGAATGGGAAAAACATTAAGGTGTGCCAATTATTTTGGGATATTTCTATAAAATTTGCTTTTAAAAATAAGACTGAACAATTTCCCTTTCAAACCAGTTTTTGTCTAGGAGTTTATAAATTTGAGTATTTCTTTATCTAAAAAAGTATATAATCTGTATCTTAATACTACTTCATACACAACCTGGGGCAGATTAGAAGGATAAAATATTAATGTGGAAACGATCTACACACTCAGGATCCAAACTCATGATATTAGTACATCAGTTTCCTCCATCGTCCCTCCCAAGTTTCTTACCATTCAAAGGATTTCAACACATGTCAGAACTTTTTGTCATCTATTAGGAGCTCAGCGACTCTGGTTTGCTTGCTTCATTTACCTGCTTATTTTTGGTCTCCATTTATCATTATTTTTAACAGTTGTCAGCATTAAATGTGATTTGCCACATCAGCCAATTTACACAGCAAATGTAAAGCCTTTTGAATTTAACTTACAATTTCTGGACTTCCCCAGTCACTTCAGTTTTGCTTTATCAGCATCATTTGACGTTTTGCCATTAGAGAGTTCTCACTGATTTTTATTGTTTTAAGGGAATAGGAAATAAAATAGGCATGTTCAATTAGATATGGTTATTCACTATTATACAAACTAGAGCACTTGTATTTCAACAGTAGCAATCTAGATCATTAAGACCTCACTATCCCGTGACAGATACTACAAAATAATTGGATTATTGATCCAATTTTTTTGATCCAAATTTTGATCCAGTTTTGGGAGGGCAACATGAGAAGAGACTATGACTATATGTACACCACACCCTTTAGGTTGCCCTCGTACTGCTCCAAATTATAGAATTTAACTTTGTGTTTACCTTTTATTTACTGTTTGATTTTATTTCTGAAAATGACAGTTCAGACCACATTTCTTTTTTATACCAATTTTTTTTTTTGGCTGCACTGTGCAGCATGCGGGTTCTTAGTTCCCCCACCAGGGATTGAACCTGTGCCCCCTGCAGTGGAAGGGCGGAGTCCTAACCACTGTACCACCAGGGAATTCCCCAGACTGCATTTCTTGATGAATATCCAAACGCTATATCATTATTCAGGAATTTAGCTTTCTGTTTGGACAGTAGTTCAATTTTTAGCACCATCTCTAGATTTTTTAGTAGGATTCAATATTTTAAAAACTCTGAGCATCAAAAGAAAATTGCTTTATCTCCTTTATCACAGCTCAAAGGTATACTTGTTTGTAATGGCATATTTCCAAAACTGGGTGAGGTGTAAAACCACATAGATGCACTTTTTGGTTTTTTGCCCTCAACACAAGCAGTAGCAAATACATCCATTTAAAATCAAGCGGACTATCTCAACTAAATGTGGAAGAGTAAAGCTAAGATCATAAACATTTCTTAATGCAAATACTTAATAAGACTAATATCAATTAGAAACACAAACAAAAGAAATTCATTGCCAGTAAACTGATCATAACACTTCTAAACCATACACTTCAAAATTGTTAACCAGTGAAAAGCAGCAGTTTGGGTCAAAATACTTTGACTTCAGATCCTTCCCCTTTGCCTACCTCTTGTCTCCCTGGATACATATTTTCAGAGCTTGAAGTTGTTACTAGGAAAGTACAGTCCTTTCCTGGAATGACCGTTACTGATTTCCTTTATACCACCGGTCGAATGTGGGTGCGTGAAGTCTGGGAAAGGGTGAGGACGGCAGCCCTGTGGTTGGTTTCAACAAATCATGATTCTCTGTGTGGGACCAGGTGCATCATCTTCAAAATCAAAATGAATTATTTTAACAAAGAAGAGGGGATGTATGTCAGGTACGTAACTCTGTGTCTGAAGTGGGGATGTATGTCAGGTACGTAACTCTGTGTCTATCACACTTATTTTCTCCAAATTAGAGAAAAAGACGAAGGTGGTACCTTTAGCCCTTCTCTCCTCCTATTAGAGGAAATAAGAATGACTGCTGAAGAGAGATGGGGAAAATTGGAGAAATTGGAGGAAAACAACTAAGATTCTATTACAGAAACATAGGGCTTATGGTTCCACATGGAACTTGGGGGAATAATCTAAACAATATATATCTCTGTGGCAAGCTTTAAAATGAACTCCCTCTCTGCCTCCACCCATGCCCACACACCAGGGGCAAAAGATATCCCCACACCTAATCCCTGGAACCTTCTATTTCAGAACAGAAAAGGGTATTTTAAGTTAAGAATCTTGAGATAGGGAGATTATACTGTGATATCCAGGTGTGCTCTAAATGCCCTAAGTTCTAAATGTGGGCAGACGGAGACTAAACACACACACACACACACACACACACACACACACACACACACACACAAGTGGAGAAGGCACTGTGAAGACTGAGACAGAGATGTGGTCATAAGCAAGGACTGCTGGAAGCCACCGAAGCTGGAAGAGGCACCTTGGGCTTCTCCTCCACACTCATGAAAGCATTCTGAAATGAGCTACCAGTATTTACCCAGACACATGTAAAATATAATGTGTTATGTCAGCATAGAAGCGCAAAGTCATTAATCTTTTTATTTCATTATTTTCCATTTTCTATCATAGGCCATTTGCTTTTATTTTACTGAGAACATGCTTCGACATTATGAGATTAGGCTTATGGCAAGAAAAAGAAGTGAAGAAAACGAAGAAAACTCTTGAAAAGACAAATGCTCTCTTAATTAAGCAAACAAACTTTAGGTTAATATTTTGGTTACCATAGATTAATGCCTTGTTACTATTTATGCAATATGGCACTTTAAGGTCACTTATTACATGTTCATAGCTCCATAATATATACTTTAGCCTATATGTTTACCCTCATTTCACAAATGAAAAAACTGGTATATTAAATTGAGAGATTTAAAATCCTTTTACATGGTTTAATGATCTATATCTTTACATGAGATATGAAAAATGTGCTTGGAGTGACATATTTTCCCTGAAGTATTATCCTTAAACAATCATGTGTGCTCCAAGTTAGGGCTGAGATTAGCTTTAGGTACATATATATATAGTAGAGTTCCTTTATTTCCCACCCCGTCCTCAAATCCCTTTACTAAAACGTGAGATTTCTCTCTTCGAGCTACGTTATTTTAGGTGAAGTTTTGGGTCATTTGTTAAATTCAATAGCCTATAGTAGAAGGTAATATAATGAGTGTTATCAGTAAGTCAAAGTGTACTTAAAACTTTCCAAATTATACTTTCTGAATAAACAAATACATGTAAATCTCAGGGTCCTGAATAGATTGAGAATATTTGTGGAAGGATGGAGTAAGGGAAAAAACATAATGGTCAGTCAGCATGAAGAGAGAAAAACACAGACTGTGAGGAATGGTCATGCTAAAAACAAGCTTCAACTCTTCTAATATTTTAATGGTTATTCTAAAAACCAAGGGCAGTTCTGTTGTGAGTTGATAAACATCTTTAAGTGTCATATAAAGATACCAACTGTAATTGAAGTCCATTCAATAGACAAACTGTGCAACACGACTCTCAAAACTGTGTAACAAAAAAAAACCCCAAAAATTAATTTTATAGATTCCATTCTTTCCCATAAGAAAGAAATCTGTATTTTGGAGACTCTTCCCTGCTTCCTCGACATATATCTTTGCAACACACATATCTGTAAGAGGCTTAGACTCAATAAATTGTATATCCTTAGAAATTAGGAAATGAGTGAGAATATTAGAGAATACTTGAGAGTAAGCTTTTAAAAAATGCTTAGATACTCAGAGAGATGGCTGAATAATCGATCAAATTTATTCAAGCATATGTATGTGATGGATGTATTGATTTATTTTTAAATAAGCAAACATATTATCCACCTTGAATGTAAAATTGTTGGTTTATCAGACTACCTGCCTTTAAATATATTTGACATTTTTAGTTCTATGTACTCCCAGTTTAAGTCAAAGAATAAATGGCTATGAAAGGGATTTTATATTTGTGAATGAATTTCTAAAATAATATTTAGATATAGAGATAGAAGAACCTATTTGGAAGCTGATATTTCAAAGTGAGCAAGTAGTTTCCCAGAAGTTTAGAGATCATATTACATTTCTAATTATCTGCAAACCAGTGAAGCAGTTTAGATATTTTAAATTATTATTTCTTGGAAATCTGTACCTAAAACTTTGTTCAGAGAAACTATTGCCTGACTGAAAATCAGAAAACTTCAAGTCTGAAACTGCTGAAATGACCAAGAATCAATTGAATATTCTAAATGGGGTTGTGTGCTGGTCCAGCCACAAGAGAACTGCAGAGGACATTCAGCTCTCAGCAGAAATGGAAGCAGGTGTAGAGTACGTGCAGAAGAGAACCCACAGGAGGAACTGAGTGCAGGATAAAAGTGATGTTCAGGACCAAAACATTTATGAAGTAAATGAGAAATCTTTACTAAATCTAGTGGGAGGGAAATCTAACAAAGGACTAGAGATGAGAGTGAAGAATTTGGTTTGAAGAGATAATTAATGACTTTGGCAGACAAAGAAGTTGAGTTAGAGGAAAAGAATGGAGATAATCGATACAGAAGTGATTCTTTCTTTTACCTCTTCCAGCTTTATTGAGGTATAATTGACAAATAACATTGGGTAAGATGTACAACGTATTAATTTGCTAACACTGACATACTGCAATATGATTATCACCATCACATCACATAAATACCATTTCTTTTTTGTGGCAAGAACAGTTAAACCTACTCTCTTAGCAATTTTCAAGTATACACCACAGTACTGTTAACTATAATCACAATGCCGTGCATTAGATCCCCGGAACTTAGTCATCTTCTAACTGGAAGTTTGTACCCTTTGGCCAACATCTCCCTAACTCCTCCATCCCCCAGCCCCTAGTAACCACTATTCTATTTCTATGAGTTCAGGTTTTTCAGATTCCACATATAATTGATTCTTATATAAGAGGCACAGTCTTTTAATAGACTGTATCATTATTTCTCAGGGAGGGAGAAAGACGCATAATCTACGTGTATTGATAAATAATACTCAATAAAATTTCATGTGTGAAAAGGTTGAATAAAGTTGATATTGAGACTATATTTGACATGCTTAGATTAAAGCACTAAATAAGATGAGTAATAGCTAGAGAGGACGTATATATGAAATAATTATATTGAGTAACACAACACTCAATATTAGCTCTTAGCTACTTCTGAGCAAACTTTTTGCCAATATATTTTTCAAGGAATGTGAAATGCATTGCGCTTCTCCACAAGAAGGATCTGTATAAAGTCCTTGATATTGCAGTGGATTTATTGTTATTAATGGCCCAAACAGAAATAGAGTTCATTTGAACTCCTGTTTGCTCCTAAGTGAGACATCCAATCTATTTAAAACTATATTATGATTGAGTGGTCATAGCTGAGAGAACTGATTAGGAACTACTTCAACAAGGAAAATGAAGAACTCATTACCTTAATTTTCTGCTAACAGGCCTTTTGAGCCCTTTTAACCAGCACTAAGTTGTCATGGTGAAAGCAAAATTAATGGTGGATTGGGTGAGAATTCTGACCCAACTCTCTCAAGCAGCTAACAAGGTTATTGGGCCATAGAATTGGAGTCACAGCTTTTTTGGAGCTTACAAGGACAGAGATCATTTTTAATATTAGAGACTGAAAATGGAAGCATTTCCTTGGCCTTTCTGAAAACTCTTGAGTCTTTTTTCAGTGATCTTCAGTGCTTGAGTCTTTTGATTATTTGAGCAATTTACTGTGGTTTTTTTTGTGGGGATCGTGCTATGGCTCATTCAGTCTTTAGGCAAAGTCATTTATTTTGATGCCTCATGTCATAACAAGAACTACAGCAAATACTATTTCTTTTACTTTTTAAACCCCAAGTTTATTCTGCATTTTACACGCAAATGACACAAACATATTCAGAATTGAAAGACCCATTTCCTCTTTTTCTTTCTTCTTTTTCTCTCTTCTCTATCTCACAGAAAAAGGTAAAAATAGTTCATGGAACAAGACTAAAATTTAAACTATGTGCTCTTTTTAATTAAACACTTTTGCTGGTTTGAGTGGAATCTATGCTATCATATTTATAACCTTCAAAATAATTTAGTAAATTGAGAGATTAAGATGTGTTCTTGGTGCCATTTATACATTCTGTATCTGATCCTACACTGTAAGTATGGTTTATATAACTCACTGAGAATGGTTCAAAGAGAGTGATTTCTCTTAAAAGACCATTATGGTAAAGGAGATCAAAAGGGCTTAAGCAGGGCTTCCCTGGTGGCGCACTGGTTAAGAATCTGCCTGCCAATGCAGGGCACACGAGTTCGAGCCCTGGTCTGGGAAGATCCCACATGCCGCAGAGCAACTGGGCCCGTGAGCCACAATTACTGAGCCTGCGCATCTGGAGCCTGTGCTCCGCAACAAGAGAGGCCGCGACAGTGAGAGGCCCGCACACCGCGATGAAGAGTGGCCCCCACTTGCCACAACTAGAGAAAGCCCTCACACAGAAACGAAGACCCAACACAGCCAAAAATAAATAAATTAATTAATTAAAAAAAAAAAAAAAGGGCTTAAGCAAAATTTTAAAGGATTTTCCCTAGAAGATGGACATTAGTGTTCACCTAAAGAAAATCAGAAAGATACATCCTAGTATAAGCAATCCCACCGTCCTATTGTTTGGGTCAAGCTGAAGGTCAATTGCACAAGCTTTGAATGTACTAAGTATGTATTTCTTTTATGGGAGGCCTATGATTGACTATGATCCCTGACCTGTATCACCAGCACACTAGAAGGGAGTTACTGCAAATAAAAAGTAGCATTTTATTTAAGCGCTGGCTTATCCTATTGTAAAATTGTTGGGCTTGTGAAGTTGAGCAGGGCATGAGCACGTGCACGTATGTTGACACATAAAGAGACGCAGACTCCAAGGTCTAAAAGAGGTCTTTAGGTCGTACTAATTTCAATGACTCTAGTAGTGATCGCTTCAATCTCCAAAGAGACTGTCAAGACTCCTCCCCTGATCTGCAGCCTTCACAGGTTTTTACTGAGGTCTCATAAGGCCTCAGTGCTGATCTTCAAGGATCTCCATCAACCATTTCCACTTTTTACCTGCACACGCTTTTTCTCTCTAAGTTGTCGGCAAGGCCACATCAACATCCTTTCCTTGTACTCTGCTCATTTATGCCTCTTGTAATCTTTAATAATATGTTCCACACCTTGAATGAACTTTTCCACGGAAAAAGTCATAATGATATTTTACTCATCTAAAAATTGGACTTTTGCACAGCCAGCAACAGGAAACAAAATAAAATAAAGCAGTCTATTTAAGCCTAGCAGAATTTAGATTCACTTAAGGTGGAGCTCATGGCACCAGGGAATTCTTCTGAACTAGAAACTGATTTTTTTCTGTTATTTTAATTTCTTTTTTAATATAACCTATATTAATTATCGAATAATAGCTTACATAGTAATGTGTTCGAAATGTTTCCTTAGTACTTCATTGACATATAGGTGAAAGTTATTTAACAAGATGTGTTTTAAAACTCATTCAACTATAAAAATATGGGATCATTACCAGTGATGTCACCTATTAAAACTTCATCTCCGTGACTGAAAGGAGACCATTAAACTTCAGCAATGATCTGTGATTTTGAAACATATATGCATTTTTTCCAAATCGTACTTTTAAAGTCTCTCAGCAAAAAAATAAGAATAAACAGTTTTTCACATTATTAATTATCACTGCAGTCTTAACATCTTTATGTTACAAAAATGTATGCAAGTTTAGAGTATCGAAAATAAAAATTACCCATAGGGAATTCCCTGATGGTCCAGTGATTAGGACTAGGCGCTTTCACTGCCGGGCCCCGGATTCGATCCCTGGTTGGGGAACTAAGGTCCCGCAAGCCCCACGGCACAACCAAAAAAATTAAAAATTACCTATATTATTATAATTTTTTAAAAAAACCACTGTTAGAATTTTCGCATGTACCCCTCAGAAAGATAGAAATTCAGCTAAAATATATAGTTAAATTAAAATGTGATAAACTAAATATGAAATTATTTACATTTATAATTCGTATTTTATGTACTTTTATGTTATAAAATGTATATGTACAGACTGGTAATCAGCTTCTCCAACTTTATAATTTATGACCACCCTTACATATTGATACACATACATTTATAATTTAAACAACTTCCTAGTATTTCACTGTATGAATATACCATGATTAATTTAATTTGTCCCCTATTTGAGGCTATTTAGTTTGGTTCCTTTTAAAATAAATTGCAAGTAGCATGTTTATAGTTTATTTTTGTGATATTTACTCCTGTATGACATATTTCTACATTTGAAATTGCTTAATAAAGTTTTTGCTGTATTTTCTCAATATATTTCCCAGAAAGTGCTCTAATATATAATCCCAATAGAAATGTATCAGTATTAACTTTTCACACAGTTAATAATAATCCTCTGCCTATTAGGATGGTTTATAATCAGATTATGTATATTGTCATTTCAACCTATAATCAACATGATTATTTACTATGGTTATCAAAATTCAGGTATTTTCAAGACTTTTTTGTGTATTAAATATTTGCATCAGTGTGTATTTTATATATCTACCACGTCTCAAGTAAGACACTGAATTTTAATTGAAAATACTTGATTCATGTTTAGAAGTGATTAAATTTACAATTAAAAAAGTATATTCACACATTCAAGCTGTTTGAAACATATTTAAAAGCTTCCCAATAACTGAATCAAGTATCAATTAAAAATTTTAATTTAAATTAATTTAACTTAAATTAATTTCAATTAATATTTGGTCACACTAGCCAGATTTCAAGTGCTCAAGAGCTACATTTGGTCAGTGACAACAGTACTGCATGGCACAGGTCCTAGGTCCTTAGTACAATCGACAAGACCTACATGATCCAGCATCCTATAAACCCTGTGCCCTCATTTCTTGCAGTCCTCCTCCTCACTTAATCCACTCCAGCCCTCTAGCTTTCCCACTCTTTATGGAACACTGCAGGCATCTCAGGACCTTTGTAGTAGCTATTCCTTCTGTCATCAAATACCCTTATGGGTTGCTAGTAGTACGTCACATCTTTGCTGATATGACCCCTTATCAGTGACAGCTTCCAAAAGTGCTACTCCCTTCTCACTTCTTTATGATCTTTATCGGCTTTATTTTTCTCTTAATACTAATTTCCTCTTGTTATTGTCTGTCTCTCCACTCTAGAATATAAGACTATGAATGCAGAGACACATGCTCCCTGTTGTATCTAACCTCAGTGCCTGGCACATAGTAAATGCTCAAATATTTGCTTAATATGAAAGCTCATGTATAATTCCTAATTATTAACAGGTCCTGTGTGTATGTCTCTGTGTGTGTGCTACCACTCTTTTTTTCCCTTCTCTTCCTTCTTTTTCCTTTATTTCTCATTATGATCATCCATCTTAAGAACCACTTCCCCCTAACTTATTTCTTACCACGCACCCTATTAGCTCTTCTACCAAACCCTAATTTTCATTGATGAGTCAGTAGTTGAAAAATTTTTTCATTTCAAATATGGGTTTCGTCAGACTCAGACATTTACATGCCTAGGAATTAAAAACTCTAGGCAAGAGCTGTTTAGACCAAAGATTACAAAATGCAACGGCCCACAGCTAGTTCCACCTTATATATGAGGAAAAGTGATTTAAGACATTTAAGTATCCCTCATTTCTTCTGTTAGACAAAAATCAGTTATTCCTAAAATAGAGCTTAAATTCTGGAATAGATAGCAATTGCAACCTCATGCATATATGTATTTTAGCACTATTTACATAATGAATACTTGGCTCTGAAGAGATCACATAAACTTAGAAAATTATATCAACAGTATTAAATAAAGACCAAATCATCAATAGGTGTATCAGTCATTTATCAATCAAAAATTTAGATCATATTTATAAATATTTATTATAAACACTGGCAACTTAATATAATGCAGATTTTTAATTATAATAAATTACTCATAATTACAGAAAGAGCAATCATCATTTTCAGAGAGCTCTCTTCTGTTTTGCTATATCTCCTACAACTGTCTTTCTGATAGGTTTCCACAAATAATGCAGAAATTAAGAAAATAAGTTTTAATAAAATAAATACATTTAGAAACATTCATCATCCTAAAATAAATTTATATATACCAATACATTTTGTGATACTGCAAAATTCTGTCCTCAGAGATAATCTTCTCATTTGCCTCTTTTGTAAATAGTATCTGTAGTGAGTACACCAAGTTCTCACCAGGGTAATGTCTTTCTATGGCTACCACTGCCTTTGTTATTTCAGGATGAGTTTCTCTAATTCCTTCTAATTAAATCTCTATTTGAAGACTCTCAAGGGAGTCGGGTCGTAAAGCTGTTCATTTGTAGTGAAATGGAGCATATGGAATATGTAATGTTGGTCTTGGTGTCCCTGGAATAGCTCACAATTTGCTTCGGGTTTGAATTCAAGACCCAGCTAAACTCCATTTTAACATTGGTCTTGAATAACTAGATTAAACAGAAAATTAGAATTGCACAGGGAATTGGTAGCTTGTATTATGTTCCTTGGCACTGCCCAGGTGGTTTCTAATGTACCCTTCCCATAGTTCTCTGCCTGGTAAGCTTCTAGTAACCCTTGAAGATCCAGGACATTTCCATTTCCTCTGGGTAAATGGATCCAATTCTTACAGGCAGTTAGTTGTTTTTTACTCTGAGATAACACAGCCCTTTGCTCCTAGGCTCTACATATAGCATTTTACACACTTGTAGTAATCTACTTATCTATTCCCACCAGGTACAAACCTACAAATCATCCTCCATGCCTTTTACTTCCTCCTTTCTCACCTAATCAGTCACCTTGTACTTTGCATTTTATCTTCAGTGCCTGTGGTGGGCAGCATAATGTTCCACTAAAGATGCCTACATCCTAACCTGACTATCTGGCTATGGACACACACTTTAACCCTTTGTACTTCAAGTTCTTCACATGTAAACTGGGGATTATAGCAGTGGCACCTACTTAAAAGGATCTTTCTGAGGATTAAATCAATGACATATATATACACACAGAAGAGTGCCTGGCAGGAAGTAAGCACTCAAAAATGCAATTACTATGAACTACAGTTCTTTACTTGCATTTTCTCATTTGAGTTTTGAAAACACTAGGAGGTAAGTATCAACATTATTCTCAATTGCAGATAAGGAAATTGAGGTTTAGCGAGGATAATTAATTGTGTGAAGTAAGTGTCAGGGTCTGGAAACACAGCAATCTGTCTGCAGAACATGTTGGTTTACATTACTTATTTGGATGACATATTATTCTTATTTAATTAATTTGGAAGTTTTTTAAAATTTGAGATTACTTTTCCATATCAAACTGCTAAACATTTACATATGTAACAAACAGATCTCTTAAACAACTGACACGATTTGAAGAGGGAAGGACGTTGTTAACTTCCCAGCATAATAAAGATTCTGAGCTGTTTACACTTAAGGAGAGTTAGATTCAGATCAAAAATACTTTTTTAAATATGCACTCAAAGTGAAATATTATGAGTAAGTCTGACATTCAACTTCAAGTCTTCCTTGGGTTTATAGCATAGAAGAATCATGCATATTAAGAAGTCAGTAGCTTATATACGGTGAATACATTTTGCAAGAACCAGATAATGTATTTCTTTTAAATAAAGAGTAGTTGAGTGGACATTTAAGTAAGAAACTGAAATCGAAGTAAAATTATTCCAAGAAAAAAAGAGGAGTTGGCCTAAGTACCTCGGGCCTATTATTTCTCAGAATTTGAATTAGTTCTTAATGAGCACATTTTACTTTATGTTTATGAGCTTTCATTTGGACACATTTATGCAGAATGTTCTAAATTTATAATTATGGCTAATGTGAGACTCAGCAGGTCAAGGACTGTAAACTGTTTATGTTTATTTCACCAATACCCTGCTGGCTCCTTCATTTGTTTATTCAACAATTACTCAGTGCCCATTATGGGACAGTGAGTAGTATCAGGTCTTGAGATACAGAAGAGACCATGACAGGAAAAGGCTATCTTTACAGAGTTTAGATTCTAATCAGGAGCGATAAGCATTAAACAAGTAAATAAACAAATTATGGGTACATAATGTCACTTAGAGGTATCTGAAATAAATGACGATTGCATCAATTATTGTAGTTTGCAGTTGTCAACCGCTTTACTTTCCCTATGTTCTGTGTGATCGCAATTCTGGAAAATATTTTCGGGAGATATTTTTACTTTTCAGAGGGGAGACATTGGTAAGTCTGTAGATTAAACAATCTTCTCAAGCTTACAGAGTTAGTTGCCAACAAAAGCAGAGTGAAAACATATATCTTTAGATTACTCACAAGTCTCATGCAATTTTTATAATACTTATTTAAATTACTTTTACATATAAAACCTACTGTGCCAACTTTAGTGGGCTACGTCTAGATGTACACCATGCTACTCTAAAAACCACGAGCTCTTCCAGCATGATAACATGTCGTAGGAAATATTCAAAATCTACTCATAAAAATAATGAAGTTTTTATGAGCCAAACGCAATTTAAATAAAAGTAGTTGGTAGCAAGAAAAATATCTACATGTATACCTATACCTATATCATCTATCTATCTAACTTGTCCAGCACAAATACATTGTTTTTTGTAAGAATATCAGCTCAATTCCTTTAAAAGTTGTGTACAGTTAGCAGACTTCAACTTTCATTTGAAAACTTTCAAATTTTCATTTGAAACTCAAGATGAGTAAAAGAAAATTCAAATATCAACTAACTCTGAAAACCAACGAAATGCCCAAATCTCAGAGGAATTTCACTTACTGTAAATGATGGAAGTTGTTGGAGAAAAACTATTTGTGGCCTGCCTATGCTTCATCTCATGAAAAGAGCAAACCACCATCTATAAGTAATATAGAAGAGACAATTTAGCTTTCTCCTACTTTCTGCCCCCTAATTCATAGGAACCGATTTGTATCAGTCAGAAAGCTGGGTAGTCCTCCCTCTATTACACGGAAAATATTTCTATGTTGCCTTTATTGTTTCCAGTTTTATGTCACTCCCTCTCAACATTCTGCTGCGTAAGATTGTCAAACCTGTTTCCCCAGTTGCCTGCATCATGGTAGAGACTGTAAGCTCCCAGAAAGAGTCCACTATGGTCCAGCAGATATGCAGGAGATGAGGAGTTCTGCCTACTAGAACTGGGTTAAGGAAGTGATACCACTGCCCCAGCTGTAAGTCTAAGAACAAGATTTGAACAGCACCCAAGTGAAAAAAGGAGGAGGGACACAGGCAATCCAAAGTTTCTCCCAGTTGGCAGATTCTGAGCATGGTCAGAGCCCTTGTCTTTTGAAGAAAACTAAACAAAAAACAACAACAAAATGTGTGAAGTCTCAGAAGAGAGTTACACAGTGAGAGGGAATAACATAATTCTAAAAAAATATTAGTAAGTTGATAAGCAGAAGAAACTTCAAAAACTGGTACCTGGAAGTTAATGAAAATGAATTATCTATAAAGCTGGAGCAGAGAGTCACAGGAAAATAATTACTGAGATAAAATACAATGGGAGGAACTTTTAAAAAATCCACAAAGTAAGAGGCAAGGGCAACAAAACTGAGATAAAAAGGGAATAAAATGAGAAAAGGAGTGAGAAAGTCTGAAAGGAACTGAAATCATGATGATGGAATTAAAATCTTCATTGGCAGCTGTAAGCAGCAGAATTGATTCTCAAAGAAATTCATCAAGGATTAAACAAGAAAATAATGAGAAACACCATTTTTACTGTGGAAGACAGAGAATAGGGATAAAAAAAAGAATAATCCATTTACTGGAGAAAGAAAGCTAAAGATTTGGAATGGAAGCAATAATCAAATTATGGTTGGAAAAATCCTAATGCGAATCACAAAAGGAAAAGAACAAAAATCACTCAAATGCTTCAGAAACTCTTCTCCGGTTTCCATGTAAAATCAATGGAAAAAAGTGACACATTCCCTTGCCCCTGCTCCAAATGTTATGTTCCCTGACACAGGAAAAAGCAGGTTAAATGAAAAGTTGTAAATATACACAGGCACAGAAAGTTTTAAATTTAGGGCACAGAAATAAATTAAGACTGGAGGCCTTTCTGTTTGAGGGTAATGTGTGTGCTCTAGTGTACGTGTTTGCGCATATCTGCAGTAGGGAGCATGATTGGAGGAGTGGTCGGAATCTTGGAAGGATGAGAGAAGTTACATCGGTGTGCAACATCAGAACTCCAATGCAGGAGTTTCTAGATCAATACTGAACAAGAAAAGAGTAACTTAAGCTGATGTATTAGTAAGAACGCTGCATGATAGTTACGAGCTCTATTCTCTTCATCTGTAGTGTTTCTACCTTGCTTTTAGGCTACCTCTGCGAGGCTCCTTATTAAATGTTTCACTCTATCATGTGACTCCACTTACCTGTCTTCAGGAGACTGGGGCAGTGATTGCTTCCTGTCTCCCATATCAGCCACTGAAGGCTGGGAGGGGATAGGAGGTTGTTCTGTGGTAGATACTGACTGGCAGTTCTTGTCCTCCTTTATGAAATACACAGAGAAGGAAGCCGACAGAAGAAAGGGCAGAAGCTAAAAGACAAATAGAGAAAATGCAGTAAATAGAAAGCATGCATCAACAGAGGTCGTAAAGCAACAGAAATCATGAGAGAGAGATAGAGAATTGGTGGGTAACACTGGTGCAGTCACCTTAGGCTTGAAGGGAAGTGAGAGAGTGGCTATCTGAACACAAAGAAAGTATCTGTCTGGAGAGAGGCCACTGTCCAGAGATGTGGGCTGTAGTGGACGGAGGCACCCAACCTACAGCAAACAACCCAGAATGGAGGGAGTGAGCCTGGGGGGTACATTCCTCCTACTGGTGCTCCCTTACGTAGAGTAGAATCCAGCTTAAAGTCAGAGGGCAAGAGAGCCACTGATGCAGTGTTATAAAGTAGGTCCTACTCCTAGGGCCCAGGGCAGGGGTAATTAAAAACAATCCAAATTACAACTCCAACCCAACATAAACAATGAAAAAGTAATGGATTTTTATGATGAAGATAAAATCTTGCAAATAAATATTTAGGTAGGTAAAACATGTTGCCTACAAAGGACTGGAAGATTAGTTTCATTCGACCCTTAGAAACATCTTTTCAGAAATTCTTAACTTGAAGATTAAGGTATGCGTTTCAGGCAGCTCTTGAATTATAAAAGCCTTTGTTAAATTTTGCTACTATTTTGAATAAACGCTTGTTTTCTATGTAGGGGCCTGCACCTTTCATCAAATTCTTAAAGATGTTTGAAACCAAAAAATGTTCAGAACCACAGATCAGTACAAATTTAAGATGAAAAGATCACCAGCAAAGAATTTTATATTCTTGAGGATTGTTTTCATGTAAGATAGAAATAGAAGACAATTCTAGACATAAACTATTTCAGAAATATATGCCTTCGGTAACCTTGGAAAAACTTACTTCAGCCAACCAAAATATGAACCAAGATTTAAAGCACAAGAATACAGGGACTTCCCTGGTAAAGCAGTGGTTAAGAATTGCCTGCCAATGCAGGGGACACGGGTTCAAGCCCTGGTCTGGGAAGATCCCACATGCCATGGAGCAAGTAAGCCTGTGTGCCACAACTACTGAGCCTGCGCTCTGGAGCCCACGAGCCACAACTACTGAGCCTGTGTGCCACAACTACTGAAGCCTGCGCGCCTAGAACCTGTGCTCCACAACAAGAGAAGCCACCGCAATGAGAAACCCGTGCACCGTAATGAAGAGTAGCCCCCGCTCACTGCAACTAGAGAGAAAGTCTGCATGCAGCAACAAAGACCCAACACAGCCAAAAATAAATAAATAAATAATAATTTCAAAAAGCACACGAATACAAATACAGTGAGACAGAAGGCAGATAGAGGATATTGAAAATGATTAAAAATAAGGTTAAAGTAATTGTCATAATGATGGTTACAAAAATGTGATAATTAAAAAGTAAATATATAATTTAATGAAATTTAATAGAAATTATTTTTGTATAAATGGCCAGTCTATTACAAGAAAGACTAAGTTTGTGTTGGCAGAAGAAGAACAATGGGAAGTTGAAAAGTGGATAAAAATAAAGGGTTTTAGATTTATACTCTTTTGTAAAGAATAGGCAAAGGATGACCTATTATTGGTTGATTAATTTGAGAAGTATACACTGAATAATGTTTTTGAGAAACTTAAAGAAAATCATTTGAAGAACTACAAGTGCATGAATTCCAAATCACAGTGAGACCAAGGCATAATTCATATAGCAAAAGAGGAAACAAAGGAAATAGCAAGAAATACAATTATGTGAAAGAACTATAACCGCACATAGGTTATGGAAATAGTTATATACATGTATTGTTTTAAAAACATATCTAGGGGAGGGGCAAGATGGCGGAAGAGTAAGACGCGGAGATCACCTTCCTTCCCACAGATACAGTAGAAATACATCTACACGTGGAACTGCTCCTACAGAACACCCACTGAACGCTGGCAGAAGACGTCAGACCTCCCAAAAGGCAAGAAAATCCCCACGTACGTGGGTAGGGCAAAAGAAAAAAGAAATAACAGAGACAAAAGAATAGGGACGGGACCTGCACCAGTGGGAGGGAGCTGTGAAGCAGGAAAGGTTTCCACACACTAGGAAGCCCCTTTGCGGGCGGAGACTGCAGGTGGCAGAGGGAGGAAGCTTCAGAGCCACGGAGGAGAACGCAGCCACAGGGGTGCGGAGGGCAAAGCGGAGAGATTCCTGCACAGAGGCTCGGCGCCGAGCAGCACTCACCAGCACTCACCAGCCCGAGAGGCTTGTCTGCTCACCCGCCGGGGCAGGCGGGGGCTGGGAGCTGAGGCTCGGGCTTCGGTGCTAGCCTGGAGGGAGTCCGGGAAAAAGCCTGCAGCTGCCGAAGAGGCAAGAGACTTTTTCTTGCCGCTTTGTTTCCTGGCGCGCAAGGAGAGGGGATTCAGAGCGCCGCCTAAACGAGCTCCAGAGACGGGCGCGAGCCGCGGTTATCAGCGCGGACCCCAGAGACGGGCAGGAGACGCTAAGGCTGCTGCTGCCGCCACCAAGAAGCCTGTGTGTGAGCACAGGTCACTCTCCACACCGCCCCTCCCAGGAGCCTGTGCAGCCCGCCACTGCCAGGATCCCATGAACAATGGACAACTTACCAGGGAGAACGCACGGCGCACCTCAGGCTGGTGCAACGTCACGCTGGCCTCTGCCGCCGCAGGCTCGCCCCGCCTCCTCCGTACCCCTCCCTCCCCCCGGCCTGAGTGAGCCAGAGCCCCCAAAGCAGCTGCTCCTTTAACCCCGTTCTGTCTGGGCGGGGAACAGACGCCCTCAGGTGACCTACACGCAGAGGCGGGTCCAAATCCAAAGCTGAACCCTGGGGGCTGTACGAACAAAGAAGAGAAAGGGAAATCTCTCCCAGCAGCCTCAGAAGCAGCGGATTAAAGCTCCACAAACAACTTGATGTGCCTGCATCTGTTGAATACCTGAATAGACAACGAATCATCCCAAATTCAAGAGGTGGACTTTGGTAGCAGGATATATTAATTTTTCCCCTTTTCCTTTTTTTGTGAGTGTATAGGTGTATGCTTCTGGGTGAGATTTTGTCTGTATAGCTTTGCTTTCACCATTAGTCCTAGGGTTAGGTCCGTCCGTGTTTTTTTTTTTTTTTAACTTAAAAAAATTTATTTTCCAATTTTTTCCTTATTTTCTATTTTTAGAAATTAAAAAAAAATTTTAAATAAGTTTTTTCATTTTTTTATTTTAAAAAAAATTAAAAAATTTTTTTCTTAGTAAGTTTTTTCTTAATAATTTTTTCCCTTATTTTTTACTATAAAAAATTAATAAATCTATTTTTAAAAATTAAAAAAAATTTTTTTCTGAATACATTTATTCTCAATAATTTTTTTCTTATTTTTTATTATAATAGCTTTATTTTATTTTATTTTATCCTCTTTCTTTCTTTTTTCTATTTTTTTCTCCCTTTTATTCTGAGCCGTGTGGATGAATGGCTCTTGGTGCTCCAGCCAGGCATCAGGGCTGTGCCTCGGAGGTGGGAGAGCCAACTTCAGGACACTGGTCCACAAGAGACCTCCCAGCTCCACGTAATACCAAACGGCGAAAATCTCTCAGAGAACTCCATCTCAACATCAAGACCCAGCTTCACTCAACGACCAGCAAGCTACAGTGCTGGACACCCTATGCCAAACAACTAGCAAGACAGGAACACAGCCCCATCCATTAGCAGAGAGGCTGCCTAAAATCATACTAAGGCCACAGACACCACAAAACACACCACCAGACGTGGACGTGCCCACCAGAAAGACAAGATCCAACCTCGTCCACCAGAACACAGGCACTAGTCCCCTCCACCAGGAAGCCTACACAACCCACTGAACCAACCTTAGCCACTGGGGACAGATACCAAAAACAACGGGAACTACGAACCTGCAGCCTGTGAAAAGGAGACCCCAAACACAGTAAGATAAGCAAAATGAGAAGACAAAAAACCACACAACTGGTGAAGGAGCAGGGTCAAAACACACCAGACCTAACAAATGAAGAGGAAATAGGCAGTGTACCTGAAAAAGAATTCAGAATAATGATAGTAAAGATGATCCAAAATCTTGGAAATAGAATAGACAAAATGCAAGAAACATTTAACAAGGATGTAGAAGAACTAAAGAGGAACCAAGCAATGATGAAAAACACAATAAATGAAATTAAAAATACTCTAGACGGAATCAATAGCAGAATAACTGAGGCAGAAGAACGGATAAGTGACCTGGAAGATAAAATAGTGGAAATAACTACTGCAGAGCAGAATAAAGAAAAAAGAATGAAAAGAACTGAGGACAGTCTCAGAGACCTCTGGGACAACATTAAACGCACCAACATTCGAATTATAGGGGTCCCAGAAAAAGAAGAGAAAAAGAAAGGGACTGAGAAAATATTTGAAGAGATTATAGTTGAAAACTTCCCTAATATGGGAAAGGAAATAGTTAATCAAGTCCTGGAAGCACAGAGAGTCCCATACAGGATAAATCCAAGGAGAAACATGCCAAGACACATATTAATCAAACTATCAAAAATTAAATATAAAGAAAACACATTAAAAGCAGCAAGGGAAAAACAACAAATAACACACAAGGGAATCCCCATAAGGTTAACAGCTGATCTTTCAGCAGAAACTCTGCAAGCCAGAAGGGAGTGGCAGGATATACTTAAAGTCATGAAGGAGAAAAACCTACAACCAAGGTTACTCTACCCAGCAAGGATCTCATTCAGATTTGATGGAGAAATTAAAAACTTTACAGACAAGCAAAAGCTGAGAGGAGTTCAGCACCACCAAACCAGCTTTACAACAAATGCTAAAGGAACTTCTCTAGGCAAGAAACACAAGAGAAGGAAAACACCTACAATAACAAACACAAAATATTTAAGAAAATGGGAATAGGAACATACATATCGATAATTACCTTAAATGTAAATGGATTAAATGCTCCCACCAAAAGACACAGACTGGCTGAATGGATTCAAAAGAAAGATCCATATATATGCTGTCTACAAGAGACCCACTTCAGACCTAGAGACACATACAGACTGAAAGTGAGGGGATGGAAAAAGATATTCCATGCAAATGGAAATCAAAAGAAAGCTGGAGTAGCAATTCTCATATCAGACAAAATAGACTTTAAAATAAAGACTATTACAAGAGACAAAGAAGGACACTATATAATGATCAAGGGATCGATCCAAGAGGAAAGTATAACAATTGTAAATATTTATGCACCCATCACAGGAGCACCTCAATACATAAGGCAAATACTAACAGCCATAAAAGGGGAAATCGACAGTAACACAATCATAGTAGGGGACTTTAACACCCCACTTTCACCAAGGGACAGATCATCCAAAATGAAAATACATAAGGAAACACAAGCTTTAAATGATACATTAAACAAGATGGACTTAATTGATATTTATAGGACATTCCACCCAAAAACAACAGAATACACATTTTTCTCAAGTGCTCATGGAACATTCTCCAGGATAGATCATATCTTGGGTCACAAATCAAGCCTTGGTAAATTTAAGAAAATTGAAATCGTATCAAGTATCTTTTCCGACCACAACGCTATGAGACTAGATATCCATTACAGGAAAAGATCTGTAAAAAATACAAGCACATGGAGGCTACACAATACACTACTTAATAACGAAGTGATCACTGAAGAAATCAAAGGGGAAATCAAAAAATACCTAGAAACAAATGACAATGGAGACACGATGACCCAAAACCTGTGGGATTCAGCAAAAGCAGTGCTAAGAGGAAAGTTTATAGCAATACAAGCCTACATCAAGAAACAGGAAACATCTCGAATAAACAACCTAACCTTGCACCTAAAGCAATTAGAGAAAGAAGAGCAAAAAAACCCCAAAGCTAGCAGAAGGAAAGAAATCATAAAGATCAGATCAGAAATAAATGAAAAAGAAATGAAGGAAACAATAGCAAAAATCAATGAAACTAAAAGCTGGTTCTTCGAGAAGATAAACAAAATTGATAAACCATTCGCCCGACACATCAGGAGAAAAAGGGAGAAGGTTCAAATCAATAGAATTAGAAATGAAAAAGGAGAAGTAACCACTGACACTGTAGAAATACAAACGATCATGAGAGATTACTACAAGCAACTCTATGCCAATAAAATGGACAACCTGGAAGAAATGGACAGATTCTTAGAAATGCACAACCTACCGAGACTGAACCAGGAAGAAATAGAAAATATGAACAGACCAATCACAAGCACTGAAATTGCAACTGTGATTAAAAATCTTCCAACAAACAAAAGCCCAGGACCAGATGGCTTCACAGGAGCAATCTGTCAAACATTTAGAGAAGAGCTAACACCTATCCTTCTCAAACTCTTCCAAAATATTGCAGAGGGAGGAACACTCCCAAACTCATTCTACGAGGCCACCATCACCCTGATACCAAAACCAGACAAAGATGTCACAAAGAAAGAAAACTACAGGCCAATATCACTGATGAACACAGATGCAAAAATCCTCAACAAAATACTAGCAAACAGAATCCAACAGCACATTAAAAGGATTATACACCATGATCAAGTTGGGTTTATCCCAGGAATGCAAGGATTCTTCAATATATGCAAATCAATCAACGTGATACATCATATTAAAAAATTGAAGGAGAAAAACCACATGATCATCTCAAAAGATGCAGAGAAAGCTTTCGACAAAATTCAACACCCATTTATGATAAAAGCCCTGCAGAAAGTAGGCATAGAGGGAACTTTCCTCAACATAATAAAGGGCATATATGACAAACCCACAGCCAACATTGTCCTCAATGGTGAAAAACTGAAACCATTTCCACTAAGATCAGGAACAAGACAAGGTTGCCCACTCTCACCACTATTATTCAACATAGTTTTGGAAGTGTTAGCCACAGCAATCAGAGAAGAAAAAGAAATAAAAGGAATCCAAATCGGAAAAGAAGAAGTAAAGCTGTCACTGTTTGCAGATGACATGACACTATACATAGAGAATCCTAAAACTGCCACCAGAAAACTACTAGAGTTAATCAATGAATTTGGTAAAGTAGCAGGATACAAAATTAATGCACAGAAATCTCTTGCATTCCTATATACTAATGGTGAAAAATCTGAAAGTGAAATTAAGAAAACACTCCCGTTTACCATTGCAACAAAAAGAATAAAATATCTAGGAATAAACCTATCTAAGGAGACAAAAGACCTGTATGCAGAAAATTATAGGACACTGATAAAAGAAATTAAAGATGATACAAATAGATGGAGAGATATACCATGTTCTTGGATTGGAAGAATCAACATTGTGAAAATGACTCTACTACCCAAAGCAATCTACAGATTCAATGCAAACCCTATCAAACTACCACTGGCATTTTTCACAGAACTAGACCAAAAAATTTCACAATTTGTATGGAGACACAAAAGACCCCGAATAGCCAAAGCAATCTTGAGAACGAAAAATGGAGCTGGAGGAATCAGGCTCCCTGACTTCAGACTATATTACAAAGCTACAGTAATCAAGACAGTTTGGTGCTGGCACAAAAACAGAAATATAGATCAATGGAACAGGATAGAAAGCCCAGAGATAAACCCACGCACATATGGTCACCTTATCTTTGATAAAGGAGGCAAGCATATACAGTGGAGAAAAGACAGCCTCTTCAATAAGTGGTGCTGGGAAAACTGTACAGCTACAAATAAAAGTATGAAATTAGAACACTCCCTGACACCATACACAAAAATAAACTCAAAATGGATTAAAGACCTAAGTGTAAAGCCAGACACTATCAAACTCTTAGAGGAAAACATAGGCAGAACACTCTATGACATAAATCACAGCAAGATCCTTTTTGACCCAGCTCCTAGAGAAACGGAAATAAAAACACAAATAAACAAATGGGACCTAATGAAACTTAAAAGCTTTTGCACAGCAAAGGAAACCATAAACAAGACCAAAAGACAACCCTCAGAATGGGAGAAAATATTTGCAAATGAAGCAACTGACAAAGGATTAATCTCCAAGATTTACAAGCAGCTCATGCAGCTCAATAACAAAAAAACAAACAACCCAATCCAAAAATGGGCAGAAGACCTAAATAGACATTTCTCCAAAGAAGATATACAGATGGCCAACGGACACATGAAAGAATGCTCAACATCATTAATCATTAGAGAAATGCAAATCAAAACTACAATGAGGTATCATCTCACACCGGTCAGAATGGCCATCATCAAAAAATCTACAAACAATAAATGCTGGAGAGGGTGTGGAGAAAAGGGAACCCTCTTGCACTGTTGGTGGGAATGTAAATTGATACAGCCAGTATGGACAACAGTATGGAGTTTCCTTAAAAAACTACAAATAGAACTACCATACGACCCAGCAATCCCACTACTGGGCATATACCCTGAGAAAACCATAGGTCAAAAAGAGTCATGTACCAAAATGTTCATTGCAGCTCTATTTACAATAGCCAGGACATGGAAGCAACCTAAGTGTCCATCGACAGATGAATGGATAAAGAAGATGTGGCACATATATACAATGGAATATTACTCAGCCATAAAAAGAAATGAAATGGAGGTATTTGTAATGAGGTGGATGGAGTTAGAGTCTGTCATACAGAGTGAAGTAAGTCAGAAAGAGAAAAACAAATACAGTATGCTAACACATATATATGGAATCTAAGGAAAAAAAAAAAAAAAAGGTCATGAAGAACCTAGTGGCAAGATGGGAATAAAGACACAGACCTACTAAAGAATGGACTTGAGGATATGGGGAGGGGGAGGGGTGAGATGTGACAGGGTGAGAGAGTGTCATGGACATATATACACTACCAAATGTAAAATAGATAGCTAGTGGGAAGCAGCCGCATAGCACAGGGAGATCAGCTCAGTGCTTTGTGACCGCCTGGGGGGGTGGGATGGGGTGGGTGGGAGGGAGGGAGATGCAGGAGGGAGGAGATATGGGAACGTGTGTATATGTGTAGCTGATTCACTTTGTTATAAAGCAGAAACTAACACACCATTGTGAAGCAATTATACTTCAATAAAGATGTTTAAAAAAAAGAGGAAAAAAAAAACATATCTAACTATAGCCTTCTCATAAGGAACCCATCTAGAACAATTAGAGGTTGGAAATTAAGGGGCCACAAAAGTTAATCAGGAACCTATAAACATAATGTCCACGATTTATGAAAAAGTTGAATTCA